>NC_084793.1:94452516-94758320 GCF_963169125.1 Humulus lupulus
GCAACGATCCGTAGACAAGGATCAACATCCAAGTCGTTAAGGAGACCTGGTTATATCCAGGTACCATATGCCCCCCAAGTAACTGGGAAAGGGTCTTTCGTGGTTACTTTAAGATTACAATTGCAAACATGCATAAAAAGCTTATTTTTATTAATACATAGAAAATGGATTTCCAGGCCTTACAAGTAGATCATTGATAATATCTCTTTAAGTGGACGACGTTCCAAGTCCGTGGGATGGTCCCTCCATCAAGTCGAGATAACTTATAAGTTCCCTCCTTGATGACTTCGATGACCTGGTAGGGTCCTTCCCAGTTGGGTCCAAGACTCCATCTTTGGGATCTTTTCCGGCCAGGAAAACTCTTCTTAGGACCAAGTCGCCAACGCTAAAGGCACGTTTTCTGACCTTGGTGTTAAAGTAGCGAGTGATCTTCTGCTGATAATGGGTGAGCTGGAGTTGCGAATCCTCTCGCCTTTCATCAACTAAGTCTAGGGAATGGCATAGGAGTTCATGGTTCTGATCTTGGTCGTAGGACTGGGCTCTATGCGACAGAACCTTAACTTCCACGGGGAGGACTGCTTCACTCCCGAAGGTTAGGGAGAAAGGAGTATGACCCGTAGGAGTCCGATGCGAGGTCCGGTATGCCCATAGGACCTGGGGGAGCTGTTCCGGCCAGACTCCCTTTGCTTCTTCTAATATTTTCTTGAGGCTCGCCTTTAGAGTCTTGTTGACAGCCTCGACCTGGCCGTTCTCCCGAGGATAGGCCACGGAAGAGAAGCTTTTCACAATTCCATGTCTGTCACAGAACTCAGTGAACAGGTCACTGTCGAACTGAGTGCCGTTATCGGAGACGATCTTCTTGGGCAGGCCGAAGCGACAGATGATGCTTTTAATCACGAAGTTAAGCACCTTTTTAGACGTGATTGTTGCTAATGGCTCTGCCTCGGCCCACTTAGTGAAGTAGTCGATGGCGACCACGGCGTAACGGACCCCGCCCTTTCCAGTGGGCAGGGCGCCCACTAAGTCTATTCCCCAAACGGCAAACGGCCAAGGGGCCGAGATCATTTTTAGCTCGACCGGAGGAGCTCTGGCAACTGCAGCGAATCGCTGGCACTTGTCGCACTTTTTCACATATGAGATCGAGTCTTTGGACAGAGTCGGCCAGTAATAACCTTGCCTGAGAACCTTTAAGGCCAAGCTTTGCCCCCCAGTGTGGTCTCCGCATAATCCTTCGTGAATTTCCTGCAAGATGGCCTTCGCTTCACTTGGAAGAACACATCGGAGGAGCGGTAAAGAGTGCCCACGTCGGTACAACACTCCATCGAGTGTCGTATATCTCAGAGCTTGATATAGGACTCGTCGCGCATCGTTACGTCCCTCGGGCAGCTTGCCCTCGACGAGATATTCAAGAATGGGGGTTATCCAGGTCGGCCTGGCGTCGATCATCTCGACCTCTACCCGATATCCTTCTATACTTGGTTTTTCCAAGAATTCTATTGGCACTAGCCCCAGTGTCTCTGTCTCTCCCGAGGTGGCGAGCTTGGCAAGAGCATCTGCATTGGTGCTTTGTTCTCGAGGTATCTGTTCGATCGATCCTTGCCTAAACGCGGACAGCTCGGCTTTTACCTTTGCCAGATAGGCGGCAATCTTGGGTCCCCGTGCTTGATATTCGCCCAGAACCTGGTTAATCACGAGCTGGGAGTCACTGAAGCACTGGACGGAGCTCACCTTTAACTCCCTGGCTATCCTTAGGCCGGCCAGCAAAGCTTCGTATTCTTCCTCGTTGTTGGAGGCCTTGAACTCGAACCTTAGCGCCGAGTGGAACCTATGTCCCTCGGGGGATATCAGAATGATTTCGGCCCCGGAGCCGTTTTCGTTGGATGAACCATCTACAAAGATCTTCCATAACGATTGGGGCGAGGTGAGCTGAGATGAGTCCTCCACTGGATTCTCCTGGAATCTCGTGCATTCTGCCACAAAGTCGGCCAAGGCCTGACTCTTTATGGCAGTTCGTGGAGTATAGAAAATCTCGAACTGACTGAGTTCGATCGCCCACTTTAATAAACGTCCCGATGCTTCAGGCTTTTGCAAAACCTGCCTTAGAGGTTGATCGGTCATGACGTGTACCGAGTGAGATTGGAAGTACGGCCTGAGCTTTCGCGAGGCCGTAATTAGGCAGAACGCCAGTTTTTCCATCAGCGAGTATCGTGATTCTACCCCGAGGAGTCTCTTGCTGATGTAATAAACTGGCTTCTGAGCTTGGTCCTCTTCTCGTACCAGTACGGCGCTAGCTGCATCCCGAGTGACAGCTAGGTAGAGAAAAAGAGGCTCGCCGGCCTTGGGCTTGGATAGCACAGGCGGTTCAGCCAGATGCACCTTCAGGTCGAGGAATGTGCTTTCGCATTCTATTGTCCAGTCAAAGTTCTTGTTTCCCCGAAGCAGGTTGTAGAAGGGCAAACACTTAACGGTTGACTTGGAAATAAATCGGTTCAGTGCGGCCACTCTCCCTGTCAAGCCTTGGATATCTTTCTGCGACCTAGGCGAAGGAAGCTCGAGCAATGACCTGATCTTGTCGGGGTTTGCTTCGATTCCTCGGGTATTAACTATGAACCCCAGGAATTTCCCGGATGCGACACCAAAAGTGCATTTCTGGGGATTGAGCCTCATGCCATATTCTCGTAGTATTTTAAAACATTCTCCCAGGTCGTAAACATGGTTGTCGGTAGTCTTTGACTTGACGAGCATGTCATCAACATACACTTCCATGTTCTTTCCGATCTGGTCCGCGAACATTCTGTTTACTAGTCTTTGGTAGGTAGCTCCGGCGTTCTTCAGACCGAACGGCATGACCTTGTAGCAATAGACATTAGTCGGGGTCATGAAGCTGGTGTGTTCCTGGTCCGCCGGATTCATCGCGATCTGATTGTAGCCTGAGTACGCGTCCATAAAGGACATGAGCTCGTGCCCCGCCGTGGCATCCACCAGCTGATCGATCCTTGGCAATGGGAAACAATCCTTGGGGCAGGCCTTATTCAAGTCGGAGAAGTCAATGTAAGTCTGCCATTTCCCGTTGGGCTTTGGAACTAGCACGGGATTGGCGACCCAAATTGGAAATTTGGCTTCACGGATAAAGCCACATTTTTTGAGTCGGGTCACTTCTTCTTCTAGGGCTTCAGCTTGGGTTGTTCCTAAACGTCTTTGCTTCTAAGACTTGGCAGGAACGCTTTTATCCAGGTGGAGCGTGTGCATGATGACACTCGGGCTGATGCCTACCATGTCCTCGTGCGACCATGCGAATACATCTAAATTAGCCCGCAGAAACGTAATCAGCTCTGTCTTCCTCTTGCTACAGAGGTTTTTCCCGAGCTTGACCATCCGTGATGGATTTTGTGGATCAAGGTTCACCTACTCGAGCTCCTCAATAGCCTGGAGCTCGGACCTGTCTTCGCCTATTCGGGGGTCAATGTCCTCACTAAGGGCGACACTTTCCCCTTTGGCGTTTTGAGGTTTTTCAATCTCAGGAGTCACCAAGGGTTCCTGGGATTCCTCTTCACTCAGAATGGCCATAGCCAGCTGCCCGGTTTTAGATTTTCCCTTCATGGGAATGTTGTAGCATTCCCTGGCAGCGAGCTGATCGCCCTTGATGGTGCAGATTCCTGTTGAAGTAGGGAATTTCATGGCGAGGTGTCGAATGGAAGTGACAGCCTCGAAAGCTATGAGCGTAGGTCGGCCCAAAATGGCGTTGTAGGCAGCGGAGTAGTCAATGACCACGAACTCAAGTAGTTTAGAGACTGTCCGAGACTCTTCTCCTAGGGTGATCACCAACTCGATCGTCCTTATCGCTGCCGATCCTTCTCCCGAAAAACCATACAGCATCATGGAGGTTGCCTTTAGATCGGCGACAGCCAGACCCATCTTCTCTAAGGTGGATCGGAATAAAAGGTTCACCGAACTCCCGTTGTCTATCAGCACCCTTCTTACTTTTCGGTTAGCGAGCTGGACTGCTACAACCAAGGGATCATTGTGAGGGAACTGGACATGGCCTGCGTCTTCCTCCGTAAAAGTGATCGGTTGCTTCTCTAATCGTTGCTGTTTTGACTGACGCTGCTCTGGGACGAACTCCACTCCATTGTGGGCTTTTAGTTCATTCACGTATCTCTTCTGGGCGCCTCTGCTCATGCCAGCCATATGCGGACCTCCAGAGATGGTGGATATCTCTCCTCCGACCACGGGAGGGGGGACGTCCTAATCTATCCAAGTCCTGGGCTGATTGGCCAGGGCTTCCGGAGCAGGTCGACTTGCTGGAACCCTGTTCCGTGAGTATTGAGCCAAGGGGCCGGCTCGGATGAGGGTCTCTATTTCATCTTTGAGATGCCTGCAATCGTCGGTATTGTGTTCGACGTCGTTATGAAAACGGCAGAATTTGGAAGTATCTCTCTTTCCCTTGTGGTGTTTCAATGGTTCCGGCCTCTTCCAGGGGACCCGAGTAGAGTTGGCCAGGAAAATACTTTCCCTTGACTGAGTGAGTTCGGTATATGTCGTGAACATGGGCTTGAACTTGTCTACAGACTTATTCTTCTTTTGGCCGTGCTGATTGTTTTCGCCATTCCCCTTTCTTTTGCCTCCACTAGGCTGGTTGTTCTGTGTGACGTCTGGGGTCGCTACCACGACCTCCGTCCCCACTCCAGCGGGCTGCTCGGGAACCTGGCTGGTTCCCGTGGCTGAGGCTTCGGCTTCTTCCAAATTTATCCATTCTTGGGCCCTATTAAGGAATTCGTTGACCGAACTGACTCCCTTCTTTTGTATATCCTTCCAGAGATCTCCTCCGACAAGGATTCTGGTTCTCATAGCCATGAGCTTGGAGCTTTCATCCGCGTCCCTAGCTCGGGCAGTGAAGTTCGCGAATCTGCTCAGGTAAGCCTTCAGCGTCTCACCGGGCTGCTGTCTCACATTGGCCAAGGAGTCAGCCTGAACACGGGCGGCCTGGGAGGCGCGGAATACCCTTTTGAAGTCAGCTGAGAAGGTCTTCCAGGAGCTGATCGACTGTCTTTTACTTTGCTTAAACCACTGTCTGGCAGGTCCGGTCAGTGTGGAAGGGAAGATCAAGCATCTCAGCTCCGGGCCAATGTTATGGGCCATCATTAGGGTGTTGAACATCCCTAAATGGTCCGACGGATCTCCGTCCCCGTTGAACTTTGATAAGTGAGGCATACGGAAACCAGATGGGTATGCCGTCACTGCTATGTTGGGGGCGAAGAGTTCCATCTCATCCCCCGAATCATATTCGTCTTTCTCCTTTTCTGACAAGAGCTTCCTCATCAGTTCCTCCATTTGAGTTAGGCGCTCGAGGGTTTGGTCCTGAGATCCTTGGTTATTCTGGGGCTGTTCAACAGCTCCAGATCCATTGTACATATTAGATGGGTTATTGCCCCTCCTATCTTGAGATAGGTTGTTTGGGGCATTCCCTCCATTACGTACTTCGGATCGCCCCCCCCCCCCCCCCCGAGCGAGCCTGACTACCATCTCTAGCTCGATCCTCTCTGTGAGAGTTGAGGTGATCTCGAAGGTCGCCTCCCTGGGAGGTCTGGTGGCTTTATGCCAAACTTAGTCGCTGACGTAGGTCTCCTCCAGAGAGATCACTCCGGCGACTGCCAGTCCCATGACTCCTGCTGGATAGGCTTGGAGTCCGTCTTTGGTGGTGAGGACCTGAGCTTTCTTCCGGCGCCCTGCTATGCCGGGAAGGTCCCGCTGATGGTGGGTTTCTCCTACTACTCCCATAAGCTGGGATGTCTCGGACGGGCCGAGGAGGAGACGGATATCTGATCGGAGATGGAGGATGCCTGACTAGAGAAGCGATCCTAGTTCTGTCTGGACGGATTAAATTTGGTGGGGGCCTTTCGGCCCTGCCAACTTGCTGGTCCCGCGCCGGGCGATCTGGACGAGGTGCAGGACGGTCTTCGGGGACGGGCTGACATCGTGGGCCCTCCCCGGATCTCCTCCGGGAATTTCCTCAAGCTCTCCTGGGCGTCCTCGAGGATGGTTGAGAGCTAGGAGTTGACGTCCTAACCGAATGGCTGTATTGCTGTTGTCCGGTCCCAGGCATTTCCCCGAGGTTTGCGTCTCGATGGTGCGATGAAGGGGTGGAGTTGGCTGCTGGAAGTCTATCCGAACGGCTATGCCTGGATCGATTACCCCGGCGAGACTTAGGAGCCTCACCTTGCCTCTCTCCAACGTTAATGTTGGTTGTGAGAGGGGGTAATCGGGCCAGGATATCCTGGATTTGCCGACTAGCAGTTGCTAACTGGCTCCTCAGCTGAGCGTTCTCCATCTCCACCGCAGTATAATAACACGGGTTCGGAGTAGGTGGCCGGGGCGCCGAACTACCAGTATCGTCTTGGCTCGCCGGCTGCTTTCCTGGCCGCTGCTGGACTTCAGGAATTTGTTCCTCAGGGATGGCAGTATGATGAGCCTCCTGCCCATCATGTTGTTCTGTCTCGTTGCCATGCCTGGATCGAGTAGTCACCATAATTAGATGTTTGTAGCAGCACTAATCGAACTTGCTCTCAATGAAAGCACCAAGCTGTTGACGCGGTTCTTCGGCAACAGGTAATTAAGAGAGAGAGAGAAGAGGATTAGTGCCAAATATAGAACCGTAACAGATATAAGATCTTAGTGAATGAAATAGGTGACTCAAGACACGTTTTTAAGTGGTTCGAAGGTTAAAATCCTTCTACTCCACTAGTCAATATTACTGATATATTCTGGGTATTTTGTTACAAAGTATATCTCTCTAGAGACTATTTGTTCCAACCCCTATCAACTCCCAGGGTCTCCATATTTATAGGAGAAGGCACCTGGAAGTTGGTAAGGAGGTCATCCCGTGACCTTCTTATTTGTCATATCAACTCTGTGACATTCATGATTAATTCCTAAACCTGACACATAAGTATGGTCAAATCGATTGATAAGGAGATAATGGGCCGCACGGCCCAACCCAGCCGTGGGTGTCTGAACACGCATGTTCCTGCAGCGTGTCCGAGAAGTCAGGGAGATATTGGACACGTGATGTCAGATATATGCACGTTTATCTTGTGTGTGTTGACTTTACAAAGGGTCATGGCCTCCACATCCAGCTCGTACCACGATCTGTGCACCTGACCTGACCTTCGGCCTTTCGATTCCTTGTTCCAGTCTTGGGAGTCTTGGCGAGTCCTTGAGGATTCCTCGAGCTAAGGGGGTACGACCTCAAGACAGGATCTCCTACCTGGGGGATGTTTATGGACTAACCATGATTAGTCCGAAGCTCGGCCTGCTAATCAGCCCGTGGGAAAATCAGGGCGTACAACTTTTTAGCTATATGTTTATCTTTTATGATTATTTGAGTTAAATCAATGTTTTATGTTGTTTGTAGTTGATCGTCCTTTCGTTGTTGAAGCCTTGACCATCAGAGGTCGATTATTACAGCTTCTTCACTCCGGGATATGTTCCCTTGTATCCCGGGCTTGGCCAGGATCCCGAGAATTTTGATGGGGTGGAGGCGGCCATGGATTTTGAGAAAGTGGCCGAGATGGTTTCTCAAGTTGCCCAGGCAGTGAAGATTTTTGATGATGCTGTCCCTTGGGAGGAGGAGGTTGTAGGTCCCACCCCTCTCGCTGTCCTTGTTGCAGCCCCAGCCCAAGCCCTCTTTCTGGCTGATATGAAAGAGTTGATGCAATGATTGGAGAGATTCGAGGGTCTACATGAGACCTTTCTGAAGAACTAGTCAGTGATCATGGACGCAATCAGTCAGATCTTGTCATTTATTAAGGAGCGACCGAGGGACTCCATGGCAGACTCAGAGTCACTAGATTTTCCAAATGACTTTGAACTTGTTCCATCCACTCCTCCCACCATTGTTGTGCCACCTGATTCTGCAACTCTGAGAGTCGCTATTGTCAACCCTGGGGAGGTGCATGAGGTTCAGTTTAAGAGGAGAAGATGCAAGCCAGATTGGTTTGAGGACTACACTGATCCGCGAGGAAGTGTTGGGAATAGTGCCCTTAAAGCAATTGTAGTTGACAAATGTTTTAAATGAAATAAATAATTGAATTATTTTATATATATATACTATGTTCGATATTATGTTGATAATATTAAGTAAATATCATAAAATTCCAAAGTTTATCTATGTGATCTTAATCTCATATTGGTATGAGAGGATTGAGATTAAGATAATAAATTTAAAATAGTTCGCAGTAAAATAAAGTTATGGAATCATTAGATAAATTATTGTTAGTATGGTTTGCTAGTATTATGAATACAATTGACATAGATCCGGGTCACTAGTGTAGTAGGACACTTTAGTGAAGGTACTTTATATATAGTGATATATAGAACTGGACCATATGTGATTTGTCAATACTTGTTTAAACACCATTTTATAGTATTAATCAAACACATCAAACGATGATCATATATACGATGATCTTAATCTTGAGGTTACTATGAACTCCTATATATGTCATCTGATTATTTGATTCATGTGTTAAGGTTTGTCAGAATGATCAGGCTAAGAACAATTGTGTTTGGGGACTCAATGATATATATGGCTGGGGACATAGTTTAACAGATATGGAATCTATACCTTCTTATAGATTGAATAATGGTTCCCTATTGGGTTGACTTTTGGAACTAAAAAGGTTATGAGTGCTCACGTCAAAAACTTGTTGTGACACAACCTTCACTAGTAAAGTCAATGGTACTCTAGGAATAGGATATAGTTTGTTATACCCTAAACTTAGCACGAGTTAACTTGCCCAACTCGTGTACAGTTGGCAGTTGAATACGTGGAAAGATTCCCAAGTAAAATAGAGTTATTTACCATGTGAACAGCTCGAGACTCATAATGGTCAGACCCAATATTAAGCGTCCTGGATTTACTGCGAGCTTGGAGTCAGATAGTTGTCAAGCACGAGCTCAGGTGAGATATTCAGCTCATGAGGACTTAGACATAACACATATTGAAGGATCCCAAGAGACTTGGGTATTCTTTATACGCTCGTTGATGACCAGGCTGTATCATATCTATATCATTTATTACTCGAGATAGCAGGAGCGTGTTTATTCTATTACCAAATCATATCTCAATATAAATGAGAATAATCTGTATTAATTATATACCATATATAATTACACATTTTATTTACACGGTGACCCAAAAACCAGTCCATGGAATTCCCCTATAAATACTGGGAATATTGGACAGGGAAGGGGGACCATATTCTAAGATACCGAAACTCTTCCAAAATAGAGAGGGAAACAGTAATAATATCGACTCGTGGACTAGGTAGATTTTAATCACTGAACCACGTAAAAGTTATGTGCTTTTGAGTGAGTTCTTATTATTTTCATTGCAGTAAACTATCAAGCACTGATCTACCCATTTTATTTCTTAATATACTGTTGGCGAAAAACCACGTCAACAGTTTGGTGCTTTCATTGAGAGTAAATTAGTGCTTCACAAGTTCTAGTCAACTTTCATCATGGTGGTCACTCGCTCAATGCACGATAATGAGATGGAACAGCCTGGTGGGCAGGAGGCCCATCATACCACTGTTCCCAATGAAAGGGATCCGGTTGTTCTACAATGTCCGGGAAAACAACCGACAGGCCAGGGTGATACTGGGAGTTTGGCGTCGTTACCGCCAAATCCTAATCCAGGCTATCTGACTGTCATCGAGATGGAAAACATGCAGCTGATGAGCCATCTCTCTAGGGAAAACAGGCATATTGAGGAGGTCTTAGCTCGATTACCCCCTCTTGCAACCGACATTAATGTCAGAAAGAGGCAAAGTGGGTCTCACAAGTCCCACAGGAATAACCGGTCTAAACTGAGTTGATCTATTAGGACCGCCACTTCGAGTTCTATGCATTCAAGGCAAAATCACTAGAATGTTCGGCCCACTGACCACCACATGGGTCATCAGCATGTCAGTCGGTCAGTAAGGACTTCGACCCCAAGCTCGGTGCCTTCTTCACAGATTCCTAGGAATGCCGATGACAACCCATGAGAGGGGCTGGGACAGGCTCACGAAGGCACAATGCTCCAAAAAATTCCTCTGTGCCACGATCGGAGTTTCAGGCACAGATAACTAGGGACATTGGAGTAGAACAAAGGCGCTCTAACTTAGTCCATTCTGATGGAACGAGGATAGCCTTGCCAATAAGGCATTCTCCATCACCTGTAAGACATCCAACACCACCTTGTCCTCAACGAGATAGTCCAGTTCATGGGGACAGTAGGAGAAATCCTCCCCCATCTGCACATACTTTCGTCCCACGAACGTGTTAGGAGTGTGTCCTAAAAGCATGTAAAGACATTTGTTTTTTCTGTGAATAAATAAATACAATGGTTTATTATTATTGTCATATTTAGATTGTTAAATTATTGTTTGAATAATTTTGTAAATATCATAAAAATTCCATATTCATTATTGAGGGTCTGATCTTGTATTAGTACGAGAGAATTAAGATCACATGAATGAATAAAAATAGTCAACAACAACAAATTAAAGTTATGAAATTCTTTAATTGGAGTTGTAAGTACGGTTTACTGAGTATCATAATGATACAAATAATCTAGATTCAGATTATTGATGTGGAAAGACATCCCGGTAAAGGTGCTTTATATAATATGATTATATATGACATGGACCGATATGAATTAAAGTCTTTATCCAAAAACCATTTAACAATAAAGACTTGTAATTCATATCATAACTGATGATCATTTATAGATCAACCTAAATCCTGAGTGTTCATGAACTCCTGTTCATATTTATTAAATCTTTTGATTCACTCGTTAAGGTCTCTTCAAAGAATGAGGCTAATGACTTTTGTTTTGGAGATTTAATATCATGGATGGCTGGGAACATGTATCAACAATACAGAATCTAATCTTTCCTAACGGATCGTATATTAGTTCCCTTAAGGGTTAATTCTGGAACTGAATGATTTTGAGCTCAAATCTATAATTAGATTATAGATTAATTATTCACTAGTGAATTAATGGTACTTAAGGAATAATAAGTAAATTAGAAAGGTTAAATGGTAATTCTTCCATTCTAATTTATGAACTAATTAATTAGAGGGTTGGACTATTGTAAGATGGTTATATCAATGGACGACTTAAGAAAAAGATTTCTGTAAAAGTATATCTATAACATAAAGAATGCAGTTTTGAATTTATAGTGGAGTAATATCATAATTAATAAATTAACTATTATAATTAAAGAGTTTAATTATTTAGTTTCAATTTATTGGAGCTTAATGTTATAGGTCCATGGTCCCCAAAATGGCTCAAACAATCACAGTCAAAGGCAAATACATAAATTGGGCAAAAAAGACTTATGTGATAAGTAAAATATTTTTCTATGTATCAAACATAATTATTTTTTAATTATGTGTAATTAATTAATTATTTGATTTAACAAAAAAAAATATAATTAATTTTGAATTAATTTATTTTTGGGATTTTTGGTATTTAAATAATAATAAAATTGGGAAAAATCACATGCCTGCACATGCATGTGGTACACGTGTGGCACAGTGCACAGGCACTGTGCTACACGCATAAGAGATAGACTTGGTCTCTTGATTCCACAATTTTAGTTATTTAAATATTAAATAAATAATGAGATATTTTGATTTGATTTAAATATTATTATTTAAACAAAAATCTGATAACTGATCAGTTATTTTGAATTTGTTTAAAATAACAAATATTTTAATATATTGGATATTATTAAATATTGGATATCAGTTTTCACAGAACGTAAGTTTTCAGGGATAGAAAAATATCTAGGATTCTCTTAGAGAAAAAGATCAGTGACAAAAACAAAGGTCATTGTTCTTCACAAAACCTAGGTCCAAACTTTATCAGATCTCATGTGTTGAGAATATCTGATAAATAGTTATTGCCTATTATTTGTATAGCGAGCCCACACTCGTTCTTTGGGTGACTGAGAACATTTTGGAAGATCTTGGTGTGAGATCTCAAGGATTCAGCCATACGAAAAGATAGCAGCAAGGAAGGACCTGAGGTAATGTTTCTATTCTTGTCCTTGATTCAATATATATATGAGTGTGAAGAAGTAGATCTAGAAATCTTATGGGATTAATCTGACAATTTGATTGTTGTTCCGCTGCGCATAATCTCTGATTTGATCAATAAACACCAACAGAACGCGTGTTGAGAATACAGGCCCTTGATCCCAACCGCGAGCTGTAAGCTTCGCAACGAAAGTTTTTGGATGGAAAGCCATCGTAGAGGCAGGTCCGAGAGCGACCTAAGAAATCATTTGAGTTCAGCACAAAGTCCTCAGTATGACCAACAGCCCGACTTGCGAGATCATCTGAACTCACAAAGAAGGTATCCAGCTCGGGATGAAGATATTAGTTATACTTGACACGAGGGAGGTCCGTCCATAGTACGCGGCAACGGAAATGCCTCACCTAACCAAGCTCGATCTTGGAGGGACAATAACCCATCAAACGCGTATGATAGGATGGGAGCTGTTGAACAACCCCCAGCTAACCTAGGGAATAGGGACCAAACCCTCGAGAGACTAGCTCTAATGGAAGAGCAAATGAAAAGACTCTTGTCCGGGAAGGAAAAGGACGATTGTGACTCAGACGAGGAGCTCGAACCTTTTGCTCCAAACATTACAGTAGCAACATATCCTGTAGATTTTAGGATGCCACACATGTTGAAGTTTGATGGAGAGGGAGATTTGTCCGATCACCTCGGAATGTTTAACACCATGATGATGGCCTATAATGTCGGCTCGACCTAAGGTGTATCTTTTTCCCTGCAACTCTGGTCGGGTCTGCCAGGCAGTGGTTTAAACAATATAAGAGGCATTCCATAAGCTCGTGGAAGAAATTTTCGTTCGATTTCAAAAAAGCATTCCGAGCTTCACAGATGGCTCAGGTTGAGGCTGATTCATTGGCCAATGTAAAGTAGCAACCTGGCGAGACGCTGAAGGCATATCTGAGCAAATTCGCCAATGTTGCTACATGAGCTAGGGATGCTGATGACAGCTCCAAGCTCATGGCGATGAGGACGGGAATCCTTGTCGGGGGTGACCTATGGCGGAACTCCAAAGAAAAGGAGTTAAAAGCGTATACTAATTCTTGGCTCGAGCTCAAGAATGGATAAACTTGGAGGAGTATAGCTACGGCTCAAACCGTTACCCAGAATAACCAAGGGGGGAACAACAAAAGGAAAGGGAATGGTGAGGGCGACTAGATCGGGATGAAGAGAAACAAGTTCGGGGAGAAGTTCAAACCTATCTATGCTACATATACCGACCTAACGGACACCCGAGAGCATATTTTTCTGGCAAATTCTAATCGCCTTCCATGGAAGAAGCCAGAACCTTTGAGAAACCAGATGGCGAAGAAAGATCCTTCAAAATTCTGTCGATTCCATAACGACATCGGTCATAACATCGATGATTGTCGGCAACTGAAGGATGAAATTGAAACTCTCATCAAAGTTGGGTCGTTGGCCCAGTATGCCCGAAATCGGGTAGTTCCTAATCAGCCTGCCGGACAGAACCCTCAGTCATTCCCAGAGGCTCCGATGGGCCAATGTAGAGCTTAGGCAAACTAGGTCGAACCTCCTCCGATAGTAGGGGGAGATATACCACTATTGTAGGAGGACCTCATTTGGCGGGCATGAGCAGCGGGGCACAAAAGAGGTACATTAATGAACTGAGGGCTCATAATGGGGTGGAGTTCGTCCCAGAGCAACGGTTATCGAAACAACAGCGATTGGAAAAGCAACCAATCATTTTCACGGAAGCAGATGCTAGCCATGTCCAATTCCCACATAATGGCTTGTTGGTAGTAACTGTGTAGCTCACCAACCGAAGGGTCCGAAGAATACTGGTAGATAATAAAAGCTCTGTAAATTTACTTTTTAGGTCCACCTTGGAAAAAATAGGACTTTCCGTATCCGATTTGAAGGCAACCTCGATGACTCTGTACGGGTTTTCGGGTGAAGAATTAGCGACCATAGGGACAATCGGGCTGGTGGTGACATTAGGAGAAGAGTCATGAAATGTATCCAAAATACTCGAGTACGTGGTAATCGATTGTCCAGTCGCATACAATGCGATTTTGGGTCGACCTGCACTGATGGCATTTGAAGCCATAACATCTATCCGGCACCTGGCAATAAAATTCCCCTCAACTATAGGGATATGCACAGTCAGAGGTGATTAGCTCGTTGCCAGAGAACGCTATAGCATTTCTATGAAGGGAAAGTCACAACCCGGGCAACAGGCAATGGTCGTAAATGACCTAGGTGGGGAGTCCCAGGAGATGGAAGTCACTCGTGGGATGGAAGAAACTCAACAAGAAGAGGACAGTGAGATCACCCAACATGATGACATTGATCCGCGGATAGGCGAAGACAGGTCAGAGCTCAAAGCCATAGAAGAGCTCGAGGAAGTGAACATTGACCCCAAAGAAGCTTCGAGAGTTATAAAGATTGGGAAGAATCTTGAAGACAAAAGAAAGAAAGAAAGAGATGGTTGATTTTTTTACAGAAGAACCTAGATGTTTTTGGCTGGTCGCATGAGGATATGGTGGGAATTAGTCTGAATATAATAATGCACACATTAAATTTGGACAAGAACGTGCCTGCAAAATCCCAAAAATGGTAACTTTTGGGAACGGTTTGAGTTGAAGCACTAGAGGAAGAGGTAGCTTGGTTACTAAAATGTGGGTTTATCTGGGAGGAAAAATACTCGATCTGGGTTGCCAATCCCGTGCTGGTCCCAAAGACGAACGAGAAGTGGAGAACCTGTATCGACTTCTCCGACCTAAACAAAGCTTGTCCTAAGGGTTGTTTCCCACTGCCAAGGATTGACCAGTTGGTAGACGCCATGACAGGTCACAAGCTCATGTCTTTCATGGACGCGTACTCTGGATAAAACCAGATCACGATGAACCCTGCGGACCAAGAGCATACTTGTTGCATGACCGAACATAACGTATATTGCTACAAAGTTATGCCATTCAGATTGAAAAATGTCGGGGCTACATACCAACGCTTGGTCAACAAATGTTCGCTAACCAGATCGGGAAAAACATGGAGGTGTATGTCAAAGACATGCTTGTCAAGTCAAAGATTGGCAATAACCATGTATCCGCTTTGGAGGAATGTTTTGGGATATTAAGGAGATATGAAATGAAGCTGAATCCCCAAAAATGTACTTTCGGGGTGGCATTTGGAAAATTTCTGGGATTCATAGTCAACATAAGGGGAATAGAGGTGAATCCTTACAAAATTTGATCGTTGTTAGAAATGCCTTCACTCTGGTCACATAAAGAAGTTCAAAGCTTGACTGGAAGGGTGGCGGCTTTAAATCGCTTCATTTCAAAATCCACTAACAAGTGTCTGCCATTCTATAACTTGCTCAGAGGAAACAAGAAATTTGAAAGGACCGAAGAGTGCGAACAAGCATTCCACGATCTGAAAGCGAACCTGGCAAAGCCCCTGATATTATCCAAACCAACATCTGGAGAGCCTCTGTTTCTTTATTTAGCCATAACAAAGAATGCAGTCAGTGTCGTGTTAGTTCGAGAATAAGACTGTGTTAAGAAACCAGTGTATTATGTAAGCAAGAGGCTTCTCAGAGCTGAATCACGGTACCCACTGATAGAGAAGTTGGCATTCTATTTAGTTTTGGCTTCCAGAAAGCTTCGACCATATTTCCTGCCCCATTCCATCAACGTCTTACCGACCAACCTTTAAGGCAGGTATTGCAAAAACCTGAAATGTCAGGACGTTTCTTAAAATGGGCCATCAAACTTAGCCAGTTCGAGATATTATACATGTCACGAACTTCAATCAAGAGTCAAGCCCTTGCTGATTTTATGGGTGAATGCACTGGTTTTCAGGACGAGCTCATTAGGGAGACGGTGTAGGAATTATGGAAAACCTTCGTCGATGGATCGTCAAACGAGAACGGATAAAGAGCTAGAATAATCTTAATCTCGCCAAAGGGACATCAATTCCATATAGCTCTAAGATTCAGATTTGAGGCATCCAACAACGAAGCAGAATATGAGGCCTTACTGGCAGGGCTGAGGGTGGCAAGAGAGCTGAAGGCGAAAGCCATCCAATGTTATAGTGATTCCCAACTCGTGGTAAATCAGGTATTGGGAGAGTATAAAGCTTGAGGCATCAAGATGGTGGCCTACCTAGCCAAGGTAAAAGGGGAGCTATCTGAATTTGAGTTTAGCTTTGTTGAACAAATACCCCGCAAGCAGAACTCTAACGTTGACGCTTTGGCATGACTTGCTACCATAAAGAGGCTGAAACATTAAGGGACCGTTTGTTTTGGGGTGTGGGTTAGCATTGGAATGTGGTCTAGGAGTGGAGATTGCAGTAAAGTGAAACTCAAGTAGAGAAAAGGATTCAAATTACTCACAAATATGCCTATGGGTCCCACGAAATATTAAAGTTTTCCTCCTTAATTACTGAACCAAATATTGGAAAGTGTCAACTTTCCCATTCCCCCCCTAAGCAAACCCCCAAAATAAATGCCCCCTAAATGTAGTACCAATGGAGTTCCTAGAGAGCCCAAGTGTACTAGGAGAAGCAATGGAGGTCAGATTGATTGACATAAGACCAACCTGGATGACTCATATAATGGAATATCTCGCGACTAGAAAGTTACCTGATGACAGAAAAAAGGCGAGAAACATACTTTATCAAACTCCACGGTACGTAATAGTTCATGGAATCCTATATCGGCGAGGTCATTCATTAACCATCCTATGATGTGTTCTGCCCGAGGAAGCTAAAACCATTTTGCAAGAAGTACACGATGGTTTTTGTGGAGATCATGCTGGGGGGAAAAACCTGGCGTTGAAGGTACTGAGACAGGGCTATTTTTGGCCCACTTTAACGAAATATTCAATCTCGTATGTTCAGAAATGCGACAAATGCTAGCATTTCGCCATAGTAGCCCGAGCTGCTCCAGTCGAGCTAACAATGATTTCATTCCCGTGGCCATTTGCAGCATGGGGGATTGACCTGATATATGGGAAAATGAGGAGTTCGATATGCAGTGGTGGCAATCGATTACTTCACGAAGTGGGTAGAATTCGAACCTCTGGCAACCATCACCTCAAAGAGAGTCCTGGATTTCGTGGTGAAGAATATCATCTGTCGATTTGGGCTTCCTAAGAAGATTGTGTCAGACAACGGGACGCAGTTCGACAGTGATCTCTTCACAAACTTTTGTGAAAGATACGGCATAATGAAGAGATTTTTGTCAATAGCATACCCACAAGCCAATGGCCAGGTCGAGGCTGTAAATAAGACTCTCAAGGCGAGCCTGAAGAAAAAGTTGGATGAATCCAAAGGATTATGGCCTGAGCATCTCCTGCAAGTACTCTGGGCCTACCGAACTTCTCACTGGACCTCCATGGGGCATACTCCTTTCTCACTAACCTTCGAAAGCGAGGCCATGCTTCCAATTGAAGCAATAGTGGCTACTCACAGGCAGAGGACTTTTGATCAAGAATAGAATAACGAGCTACTTAGCACACCCCTCGATCTGATCGAAGAAAAATGAGAGGAATCGCAATTACAGCTCGCCCATTATCAACAAAAGATCACTCGCTATTTCAATTCAAAAGTCAAGGGATGCAGACTCGTATTGGGTGATCTGGTTCTTCGGAGGGTCTTTTTGATGAATAAGGACCCCAAGGATGGTGTGTTGGGTCCGAACTGGGAAGGACCCTACCAGATTGTAGAACCCTTACGCGAAGGGACTTTTAAAATAGCCTGATTAAATGGGGAAGTAGTCCCACGGACCTGGAATGCTCTTCATTTAAAAAAGTATTATCAATAATATTACCATCAATGTAAGACTTATTTATAAAAGCCATTTCAAATAAATTATAGATGGATTATTGAATAACCATATCTTAGTTTTAATATTGCAAGCTCATGTTCTCACATTGTAAAAGTAACCAGAAAAGTTTATACCTTCTGGTTACTTGGGGGGAACATAACCAAGTTTTTAAGAGAATTAAGCCTACTCGGACAAGATTATAGACTTGGAAGCTGGGAGAAATTGATTATTCAATGACTTTTTTAAAGCCAGAGTTTTCAATCAACCTAGCACGAACTAAGCTTTAATTTGTCTAAAACCCCGGATATAACCAGGTCCGAAGCTTAGAAGCTTGGAGAAATTGATTATTCAGCGGCTTTGTAAAGTAGCTGGGAGAAAATGATTTTTCAACGACTTTTTTAAAGCCTGAGTTTTAATTACTAAGGTTTAATTCGTCTAAAACCCTGGGTATAACCAGGTCCGAAGCTTAGAAGCTTGGAGAAATTGATTATTCAACAGCATTTTAAAGTTCGAGTTTTCAATAAACCTAACACGAACTAAACTTTAAAAAGAAACTTTTTTAAACCCTAAATATAACCAGGTCCGAGGCCTGATTCTTAATAGGTATAATGCTATTAAGCTTATTAAAAACCCTGGATATAACTAGGTCCGAGGCCTGATTCTTAACAGGTATGATACAAATAGGCGAGCAAATTCTTGGATACAACTAAGATTGATAAAATCTATCTCGATCTAAAGTCGATCCTTAAGATTTCGAATGTACAAGAGTCTAAGGATTCATAAACATGAGAAAATAGTAAAGGAAAGACAAATAGATCACAAGTTAGATGTATATTCAAATAAGAAAAAATATCATCACATCAAAGAGAAAAAACCTCGAGCTAAGACCGAAGGCAATTGTTTAAATCCCAAGGGATTGTTAGAAAATATATGATAATGATTACAAAAGAAAATCATAAATAAAGTCATTGGGCTCCGTCAGCTCGCCCTGCTGAAGTAACCTCCTCGCTGTCTCCTTCAACTACTCTGGAAGCCTCACCAGTCTCCGAGGGTTCTTGCGAAAACTGAATCTTGAATTTAGCAAGATACGGATCCCACAGCTCGGGCTCTATAAAGGAGAAATTCCCGTCCTGGTTCCCAGCAACGGTAAAGCATCTCCTCCATTGTTGACTAAGATAGTCATGCTTCCTCCTTGGCTTTAACCTCAACTTTGATTAGCTTTGCTTTTAGTTCGTCATTCTCGGCCTGAGACTGGTTAGCACGGCGATTGGCCTCTGCAGCCTGAGCCTGAATGGCGGACAACGCGGTCTTCGCGGATTGCTCGCCCTCCTGAGAAGAGATGAGAGCAGCCTTGGCAGCCTGCTCATTCTCCTGAGCAACATTCAGGGTGGCTCTGGCAGCGTTTAGGTCAGCTCAGAGTTCTTTGTTCTTGGCCTTGACACGAGCTATGCTTTGGTATTGAGCCAAGACAGACTGCAAAATAACGAAGCAAGTTAATAAAAAAATAATAAACATAATAAAGAAAGGTTAGTAGTGGAAAAATGACTCACAGTGAGGTTCATCCCCATGGCAGACTCGAGGACATCTTTCAGGCATTCCTCTATGGCCCTCAAATCCCTAGCATTGGCCTTATACGCATGGCCTACCATATGACTCGCTATCTCATATACGATTCCTCGAAAGGCCTCGGGAATATTGTCCAAATCGTGTGGCTCGACCGGTATCCGGACGAGAGGAATCTCACTTTGGACGGGAGGTTCAGTTTGGATCACTTAGGGGTTTGAGGGAGGCATATGTCGAGGAAGGGGAGGAGGAATTTGTTGGACAGTGATAGTTGTCACCGAAGCTAGTTCCCAAGCAGTTCTCGCACTTTTACCCTTAAGGGGGGATTATGTGGTACCCCCCCCATTTTAGGGGTGGCCTTCTTTGCCACCCTGGGCCTTTTCACTACAGGACCAGTTCCGAATCCCCTAGCCTTGAAGGCACTCCTTAGATCGGAAGCTCCTAACGATTCCATATCTTCACCTGAAAAAAGAGCGAACAGATAATTTAATTCACAGGAGTAATGCTTCATAGGTATTATGAATACAAAAAAAAAAAAAGAGAACAAGGATCCTACCCTTCGAGCTAGGGGAGGAATTTATTACGATTAGCTCGGGTGTATGGCCCGGGCTAGGCACGACCTCTAACTCTGAGATTAATGGAGGGGAGGGGGAATCTAAGGCTAAGATCTCTTGGATCCTAGGGGATTCAGGTCCTTCCTCGGGGCTGGATTCATCTACGTACTGCTTGAATCCAAGGGCAAATGCACCCTGGAGTAGAGAAGGCCTGGTCCTACAGTTTGTTCCATATTCTTCGAAGATGGAGGACCTTAAGTTTAGGGTGTTATCAACTACAACAATTCCTTTGGGATAGCTATGATCATAGCGTACCACCAAATGATCCACGCATTAGAGGAGGGTTACGTTTAGATCCGGATCGGTAGGATGTTGGCTAACGAGCTGGTTAGGGTTAAAATGGATTAACTTTAAGCTAGCAGCAGCCCGATCCAATTCTCTAAAAAGGTATGGGTTACCTTGGCCGGAAGGGCTGGCTTCTGCTCCAGACGCAGCTTGCTCAGGATCAGGCCCTTGATTGGTTTCGGGAGCTCGTCTTTTTCGCACAAGTGCCCCCACGTCTTCTTCCTCTTCAGTGTCCTCAGTGGCTGGGCTATTGAGAAGAGGGGAGCTCGAGGATAACGGGGTGCGGAGCTCGGGTCCTCAGAGCTAATGTTTGACCCTCGCTAATCAATTTGCATGCCAACATGGTGGCATCATTCACGATTTGCCGATAATCTTTTTCCCCGGGGGGGGGGGGGGGGGGGGACTAGACAAAGTCTCGTACTGACCCCCAAGGGTCACATATTTTCCTGTCCTTGCGAATATAGTTGCACGAGGAACAAACTCAGTCGGGACATATAAAGAAAATTTACAATGAAAGGAATAAAAATTCACATGCTGAATTCACAAAGATAGAAGACTTACGAGGACGGTTGAAGTATCAATGTTCACAATTCTTGAACCCATTCGACTTAAAAAATAAATCTTTATAGTCATTTGGGTGGCTGGGAAGCTTGATGACGGAGCTGGAGTTAGGGAATTTTGTGAGGTAATAAAATTCATCACCTCGTCCTTTCTGGTCAGGACTCGCTTTGAGGCAGAATAAATATAAAATGTCTGCTGGAGTAGGGACCTCCCACTCATGCCTCAGAAACAGATATTTTAGTCCTGCCAAAAGTCTATAAGAGTTTGGGGGGAGTTGGAAGGGAGCCAATTTGACGTAGTTCAAGAAATCTATGAAGTATTGGTCCAGTGGGAGGAAAGCACCAGCCTTCAGGTGCTCATCACTCCAAGTCCCATAGTCATCTTGGAAGGGGGCACAGCTCCATTCCCCTTCAAATGCAGGTCGGGCAAGGAGACCGTCAGTTCCCATCTCGATATTATGACTCAAGAGGATTTTGTTCACCTTCCTCTGAGTCCTTGTCTTTGAGACTATGTGCTTTGCCTCGAAAAAAGCGTTGGGGTCGACGAGGACTTATCTCTCCACCACAGGACCAAAATGTGGGATAGGAGATTCAGAAGCGATCTGCTTGCCTTTATTTTTTCTTTGGGTAGATGAGCTCGCGACATTTTTCTTAGGAGGTGCCATAATTCAGATCGCTTGACGACAAAGCGGCCTAATTAGTAGGCGACCTAAGATGGTCTATAACTATGGTCGTGGAGGTACGGAGGATGAAAAGGACTACTTTCGAAGTTTGAAAGTTTATACGAGCTAAACTTTGTAGACTCATGTAATATCCTAGGCCACGCGCCTCGATTTCTTAAAATCCCCAGATACTTCGAGATCTGCGTGTCAAAACTGTCAGACCCATTACTTTCCTTTGGGAAGCGGTTTAATGCAAAACTGCCTAAGGAATCGTAACCCTTAAGCTACCTAGGTTTAAACCTAGAACCCCTTCGGTTTCGATACCCCAAATAGGTATTCTTCAAACCAATTTGCCATTAGGGTTCTCCTAGATTAGCCCAGAAAATTACCCAAATTTATGAGTGTCCTATTTCTAAATTGGTTTGGGTTCATTCACAAAGCCTAAACCAAAACCCATTTCCTATTGGCACTTAGAAATAGCCTAATGATACTGAACAACGAACATTTTTGAAGTTAAAAGGAAAAATTCATATTGGAAAATGAAGAATAAAAATAATTCAAACCAGGGGATGAAATACTTACAGAAAATACATTCGATTAAGAGGAAATGTAGGTATGGCCACTAGAAGTTCCTTGAAAGCTTCTGAAGTTTTACAAGACGATGAAAGTTTCTGGGGATTCTGGAGAAGAAGAAAGGAAACTTGAATGTTTGAAAAGGGAAATTTTTTGAATGTGAAGGTGGTGAGGTATCACGACTGATCACCATATTTATACGTAAACCACAGAAATCACTCTAAGGCATCCAATTGAGTTAGTTCGAGATCCAAGGGTCAAGGTTAAATAGACCACATGGCAGCAAAAAGTTGGCATGATAGTTGTTTCAGTCCTCAAAACCCGAACGGATGCCAATTGCAGAAAGCCACGTATCCAATACTCGAGTAGTGGGCGGGCACGATTTTATATGGAAGAAGTCGAAAAGCCCCAACTGTGTATGTCAGAAAGTGACGACATCAAGCACGAGTATGAGCTTGGGAGGCAAATGTTGTACCCTAAATTTAGCACGAGTTCACTTGCCCAACTCGTGTATAGCTGGCAGTTGAATACGTGGAAAGATACCCAAGTGTTATCCGAAAAGTAGGCATGGGTGACGTGGCAGATGTTTTTAAACACGTGGCTGACACCTGGCAGATGATCTATTCGACCATCAACCAGTGAGATTCCCCTGACGTAACATTTGAAGTTTCTATACGACCAGCATGGTTGTATACTCCATATATTTAGAGATAATTTTGTACAATTGTAATCATATCCGAGATTATCTCCCATGATCCATGATGATCCGATTATTTAGGAAAGAATATCTATAACTGATTCATGTAATCCTCCTTGAGCCTATAAATAGAGAGAAAAAGCTCAAGGAAATGACTTTTGGCTGATTTAAGTTTACGCTTTACAAGAGAATTAAGGTAATTATCATACGATTGTATTATTCATCTCTCTTAGGTCTGTGAAACTCAGAGAACCCTAGTTCTTTGATCACTCCTTTGAGAACCGATATCAATAATAGCTTAAGTGAACATAGGTCATTACCAGTTCTTGGGGCCGAACCACTATAACTTTGTGTGTCGTTTATTGTTTTTAGCCATTAGATCTATTTCAGCACATCTAGCCACATTAAGCATTTGACTCCGTGTCAGTTGACCAAATCGAGGGTCAACATTCTGGTGCTTTCATTGAGAGCTTGATACGAGATTGTTGAAGCATAAATGGCGAAAACAACAAAGAAGACTAGGTAGGCGGCTGGCGCTGCACCATCTCAACCGCCTCCTCCCCTAAACATGGCTGAAAATGAGCCACACTTGGAATTTGATGAGGAGGAACTGGACTCTGAGACACTGAGAAATACCCTGGGGGTATTGCAAGATGAACTGGCCAATCTGAGGGCCAGTCAAGAAAGTGTTGCGGAGATTATGGCGCGGCAGCAACAAGAGATAGAGCGTCAGCGCTAAGAGATAAGTGAAAGACAGGCGGAGATGGACTGTCGTCAGAGGGAGGCCATGGCAGCCCTTGAAGCAGCCCTGTAGTTGGCTAGGAATCAGGCTGCACCTGCCTCACAGCCCGATCAACCTTCAAATGGGCCACCCCAAAGGGGTCCCAATCCTAGCCCTCAAATCCAGCCGACGAGCCCTCAAAGGCTCGAACAACCACCAATGCCTCAGGATGATGTCCCACCAAGGGATCCTGAGATGCAACCTCCATCCCAGGCTGGTCGTGGCAATCCCCCGCAGCCAAGGCAGAATAGGGCCGGGCAGCAGCCCCATAGTCCTAGACGCCATAGGGGTGAAGAGCCGAACCCATCGAGCAGGGGGCAGTGTCCTTCTGGCAACAAGAGGAACTTAGAGATAAGCTCTGCGGTCCGGGGCCCCCCACGGCATGATAATGCACGGGGACCTACCGACCAATGCAGGCCACCCTCTAACGCTCGGGAAGTTCCAGCCCGAGGGGGCAACCGAGGGGACAGTCGGTCCCACCATAGCCAATCAAGGTTCAGAGATGGCCATGGTTACAATGAGGCTGACTTAGGCAGAGGTAATGCCAGTCGGAGAAATGAAGAGAGAAGTGGAGGCAGAAGCCCACCACCTAGAGAAGACCAACAAGAGAGACGTAATGCTGGGGGGCAGCCCAGACAAAACAACGTCTTTAACCGGCTCGGAGCCAGCGAGCAGCGGCGAAGAGATGAAGACTTAAGGGATGTACTCAACGACCGCCAGGAACGACACGATGAATACATCCCCCCAGCAACTGAGACCCCGGCGATTCCTGAAGCCATGCAAGCCCAGATAGATGCCCTGAACCAAGCAGTACAACAACTGGTCGGGGGAAGAACGTCTCATATCGAGTACGACAGGAGAAGAGGCACTCCTTTCGTTTAGAGGATAGCTGTGGCAGAGACTCCCAGCAAGTTCAAAATTCCCACACTTCCAAACTTTGATGGGTATGGTGATCCAGTATCTCATGTCAACAAGTTTGAGATACAGATGGACATTCAGAAAGTGTCCGAAGACGCTCGGTGTATGATCTTTCCTGCAACACTTTCTGATGCCGCACAGGAGTGGTTTTTCACATTCCCTCCTACAAGTATTGTTTCTTGGGAGATGTTCGTAAAGAAATTTTACGGACAATTCTATGCGGGTCGTGTGCACCCAACTGAGGTGAACCAGCTGGTTGAGATACGCCAGCAAGAAGGAGAGCCACTGAAGGATTACGTCCAACACTTTATGCGAGCAGCTGCTGGAGCTAAAACAGTGGGAGATGAGGGCAAGATGATGGCCCTAACTGTAGGAGTTAGGCGTCGTACGCCTTTGTGGAGTAGCCTCAGGAAGCATGGATTTAAGACTACCCAAGAATTCTTGGATCGGGCTGATCGATACATCAAGCTCGAAGATGCCATTGCCAGCGAGGGAAAGCCCCCAGGCAAAGATAAGGGGTCTGAAGACCCCGCCAAAGCCACCAATGGGTCAAAACCCAACGGCAACAGTAAAGGCAACGGCAAAAATGGGGGGAAGAGACCCCATAATGAACCTTCCACCTCTGAAAGTAAATGCGCTAAGGGCAACCGTTATGAGCCACGGTTCACTAACTACACTGCCCTTGTCGAGTCTCGAGCAGAGGTGTACCAGGCCACAAGTTCCAGTGTGCCTTATAAGAGACCCGCTGCCATTCGAAAGGATATTTCGAAAAGAGATACCACCAAGTTTTGTCGTTTTCATAACGACTACGGACACGATACGAACGAGTGCAACCAGCTAAAAGATGAAATCGAGTTCCTTATCAGACAAGGACACTTAAGGAGATATGTACGGGCCTCGGGAACTTCCCAATGAGAGGCTCTAGATGGCAACGAGCAGGCAGCTACATGCCAACGCTCGCCACCTTTGCAGCCTGATCCCGTAGCTGGCACTTTACTCACCATCTGCAGCGGCCCGCACCTTGCGAGAAGCAGCGGAAAGGCAAGGGAATGATATGCTCGGACCCTACACCACGACCAGGACATCGAGATGATGATTGTGGAGGACCGGGCATCAAAGAAGGCTCGGTCAGAGGACGGTGAAATAACCTTCTCCGATGGCGACGCCCAGCATGTCCGGTTCCCACATTCCGATCCGCTGGTCGTGGACGTTCAAATTGCCAATATGATGGTAAAAAGAGTACTAGTCGATACAGGAAGCTCAGTTAACATCCTGTATAAATCTTCGCTGGAACGCATGAAGTTGTCTGTCAAGGACTTGGGGCCCTACAACCAAACAATTTACAGCTTCTCTAATGAGGGACTTGCTCCAATAGGGTCAATCAGACTTCCGATAACAGCAGGTACAGTGCCCGCTACCAGGAAATTACTCGCTACTTTCATAGTAGTCGATTGTCCTTCGGCGTACAATGCTATAATTGGAAGGCCCATACTGGTTGACCTTCGGGCCGTCACATCAATATGGCACCTGGTCATGAAATTCCCAACAGACGCAGGGGTAGGACGCGTGTTGGGAAATCAGAGGGAAGCAAGGGAGTGCTATAATGCCTCAGTTACTAAGGCCAAGAAGGGAACGTCGAGGAGCACTCCCCCAGAGAGGTTGCAGATGGCCATTGATACACAAGCCCAATCAGGTGATGAAGTCACCAAATAGGGTGTTGCCCAAAGTGAGGATAGCGAGTTAGATCCTCGCTTTGGGGACTTTGAGGAAGATGTTGGACCTGTTGAGGACCTCGAGGAGGTCCAGCTTGATGAAGAGTTTCCAACCAGAGTAGTAAAGGTCGGTAAAAATTTGGAAGCCACAACGAAGCACGAACTGGTGGAATTTTTAAGGAAGAACCAGGAAGTTTTTGCCTGGTCACATAAAGACATGGCTGGGATAGATCCTGCAGTCATCAGCCATGTCCTGAACATTGACAAAAGCTTTCCACCTGTGCAACAGAAAAGAAGGCTGCTCGATAAAGACAGATCGAAAGCCTTAAAAGAAGAGGTTGAAAGACTGAAGGAGAATGGGTTCATCAGGGTGGCGTTTTATCCATCGTGGGTCTCTAATCCAGTACTGGTTCCCAAGCCTAACAACAAATGGCGAACCTGTGTGGATTTCACAGACCTTAATAAAGCCTACCCAAAAGATTGCTTCCCATTCCTAAGGATCGACCAGCTGGTCGATGCAACCGCAGGACATGAGATCCTCTCTTTCATGGATGCATACTCAGGATACAATCAGATCAGTATGCATCCCCCTGACGAGGATCACACTAGCTTTCGGACCGATACAGGCTTATATTGTTATAAAGTAATGCCCTTCAGATTGAAAAATGCTGGTGCGACTTACCAGCGATTAGTTAACCACATGTTTAAGGAGTTGATCGGAGTAAACATGGAGGTATACGTGGACGACATGCTGGTAAAGTCGAAAAAGGCAAAAGGACATGTGAAGGATTTACAGGAGTGTTTCAATGTTTTGAACAAGTATATGATGAAGCTAAATCCTCTCAAATGTTCCTTCGGAGTAGGATTAGGGAAATTTTTGGGGTTCATTGTCAATTCAAGAGGAATAGAAGCCAACCCCGAAAAGATCAAAGCCCTGATCGACATGAAATCGCCGGTGAAAATCAAAGATGTGCAAAGTTTGACTGGAAGGATTTCCGCACTTAGTAGATTTATTTCAAAATCGACGGATAAATGCATCCCTTTCTTTAATCTACTAAGAGGCAACAAGAAGTTCGAGTGGACTGGAGACTGCGAACAGGCTTTTCAAGCCTTAAAAGCCCACATGGCACAACCTCCTGTCTTATCAAAGCCTATAGATGGAAAAACTTTGTTCATTTACCTGGCGATCACCGAATATGCTGCTAGTGCGGTACTAGTAAGAGAAGAAGAAGGCGTACAAAAGGCAGTTTATTATGTAAGCAAGAGATTAATCGGGGCCGAATTGAGATATCCTCCCATCGAAATATTAGCTTATTGCTTAATTTTGGCCTCAAGGAAGTTATGTCCTTACTTCCAAGCCCATCCCATCACAGTCTTAACTGATCAGCCCCTTCGGCAAGTTCTACAAAAACTGGAGGCAGCTGGGTGTTTGTTAAAATGGGCAGTCGAGCTCGGGCAGTTTGATATAACATATTCATCGCGAGCAGCAGTAAAAGGACAAGTCTTGGTTGATCTCATCGCCGAATTTACTGAACTCCCAAACAACGAGCAGTACGAAAAACCTAGTGCGCCTGAGCCCCAAGTTGAAGCTCCTTCGTGGAAGTTATTTACGGACGGATCGTCCAACGAATCTCACGCAGGAGCAGGAGTGATATTGATAACGCCAGAAGGGCATCAGTTTCACTGCGCTATTAGGTTCGATTTCACCGCTTCAAACAATGAAGCCGAGTATGAAGCCCTACTCGTTGGGTTAAGGTTGGCCAAAGACATTAGCATAAAGGTGTTGGATATGTACAGTGATTCACAGCTGGTAGTGAATCAAGTCTTGGGGGAGTATCAAGCACGAGGTTTGAAAATGGTGGCCTATTTGAATAAAACCAAAGATCTGTTGGCACAGTTTGAGAAATGTACCCTCCAGCAAATACCTCGAGATCAGAATTCAAACGCAGATGCCTTAGCCAAACTCGCGAGTGCGAAAGATGCTGACACTTTAAATATAGTGCCAGTGGAGCGGCTCTACGCGAGCCGAGCATACGAGCAGTTGAAGCCAGTATGGAGGTACGGTTAGAAGATACATGGATGGCACCGTACTTGGAGTATCTCATTAGTGGCGTACTACCATCAGATAAAAACAAAGCCAGGACTCTTTAGAGACAGGCTGCTAGATACATACTGGTCGATGGTGTTCTATACCGAAGAGGATACTCCATGCCACTTCTCAGATGTATTACACTAGAAAATGCTAAAGAGCTGATGAAGGAGGTACATGAAGGCTTCTGTGGAGATCATGCTGGGGGGCAGAGCTTATCGAAGAAGATTCTGAGGCAGGGTTATTTCTGGCCGATTATGAACGAAGACTCGATGGAGTTTGTATGAAAGTGTGATAAGTGTCAGAGTTTTTCCAAGATCCCACGCGCAGCTCCTAATGAATTAAAGCAGATGCAAAGTCCATGGCCCTTCGCAGTATGGGGAATCGATTTAATTGGGTCCTTGCCAACAAGAAAAGGTGGAGTAAAATACGCAGTTGTAGCACTCGACTACTTCACCAAATGGGCCGAAGCTGAGCCACTCGCTACCATAACGACAAAGAAAGTGCTTGACTTTGTCATCAAGAACATTGTTTGCCGATATGGATTGCCTAGAAAGATTGTCTCAGACAACGACACCCAGTTCGACAGTGACCTATTCACAGACTTCTGCGAGAGGCATGGAATCATCATGAGATTTTCTTCAGTTGCGCATCCACAAGCAAATGGGCAAGTGGAAGCAGTCAATAAGACACTAAAGGATACCCTGAAGAAAATACTCGAGGAAGCTAAAGGAACATGGACAGAACAGCTACCCGAAGTACTCTGGTCGTATAGAACTTCTCATTGAACAGCAACAGGTCATACCCCGTTTTCCTTAGCATATGGGTATGAAGCTATGTTGCCAGTCGAGTTAGATCCGCCCTCACATCGAAGAATCACATACGACCAAGACCAAAATAGCCAACTGTTGATGGAGTCCCTAGACTCGGTTGAGGAGAAACAAGAAAAAGCCCAACTCCGAGTAGCTGCGCACCAGCAAAAAGTCGCCCGGTATTTTAACTCTAAAGCAAAAGAAAGAAAGTTCAACGTCAGAGACTTAGTACTTCGACGAGTTTTCTTAAACATCCGCGACCCGACTGCTGGAGTACTCGGACCAAACTAGGAAGGACCTTACCAGATTGAAGAAGTCCTTCACCCAGGCACATACAAACTTGCACGCTTAAATGGAGATCTTGTTCCGCGCTATTGGAACGGAGAACACCTGCGCAAGTATTATCAGTGAACAGTCCTTCTTAAAGGACTGGCTTGTATTAATTTTTACTTTTTACAAGTTTTGAAAAAGGGTTAGTCATGTTATATGGCTAATCGCTTATAAGTGTAAGATCTTTTAAGATCACTCGTAAAGACATGTTTAGTCCATTTAATATGAGAATTATAAGGGACTGTGCGCAGCCAGTCATTCTTGCCAAACCTTTGTAAATTTTTTTTACAAGTATTTGTTCATTACGTGTGTTGTTTTGCTGTATTACAAGTGTTGCATTTTAAACCGAGCAGTAATGATCGTACAGGTCGTGGTCAAGGCAAGTGACTAAGGACCTAAAGCTCCTCAGTCACTTGGGGGGCATATAAGGTACATCGATAGCAAAGCATACCAAGAGGTATGTAAACACATGAACAAAATAAGTGAAAGCATGCTACGGTACTTAGAGTATTTTTCAAAATTTATATTTTGTTAAATCAAGCCAAAGTACTATGCTAAGTTCGGTCATGCGAACAGATGTTATAATAAGCAAAAATATTATAATATCAAAGGGAATTCTTTTACACCGCAACCAGTACTGCTTGGATGTAATTGTTCAAAAGTAAAAGTAAAATAAGCTGCCCATGCAGCAAAATTAAAGAAAAATCAGTATGTACATCACGACCCGTAGGTCGTGTGATTAAAGAAAAATAAAAGAAAAATTTTATGGAGCTTGAGGAGCAGGAGGATCCTGTGGAGCATTCTGATCGACCACACCTCCTGCAGCTTCTCCTCCGTCCACTCCGGCGGCCGGCAGAATGTCTGGGGAAGCAGGGACCCTGGCTCTCTCTTCAGCAGCCAGCCGAGCAGTGCACCGAGCCAGCTCAGCTTTCCTGGCATCCTCTGGGAGGTAGTTGAAATTGGCACTTTGGCTGTGTTTTCAAAAATCATAGAAACACCGAAGTGTCGCGTTCTTATACCTCTCCAGGTCCTTGGTATTAGTGAGCTTAAGCTGCTCCACCTGGCTCCTAAGGACAGCAATGCTCTTGTCCTTAGCAAGATGCTCCTCCTTAAGTTTTTTGACTTCGCGCCAGGAGGTCCGGCTAGCATCTTGAAATTCATCCCTCTGCTTTTTGACATTTTCCAGCGAAGCTTGCTTTTCTGCTAGCTCCGCGACCAGGGAATCCTTCTACTGGGTGATCACCTCTAGCTCCCCAGCATGCCTAGCCTCCGCGGCTTGAAGCTCCTCAGTAAGCTTTGCTTGGGACTGCTCGATGCTTGAACCCGCGCGGGCACGAGCAGTAGTCATTGTCAGCATGGTCTGCAATCAGAGAATAAGAGTTAGGCCATCTTCAAAGAAGGAAAAATCAAGACCATGATCACAAAAAGAGAAAGAGTGCTTACACTGGCCACTTCATTAAGGGCCCTGTTGAGGATCTGGTCGACCCCCATGTTTTCAGCCTCAGCCATTACCTCCCTGCAATGTTCATGCATCAGAATATGGGCGAGGCGATCCTTAGCTGATCGCAGGGAGCGGTTCGAGAGTTTGGCCCCAGGAAGTTTGGCTTGCTGGGCCTGTTCGTTTGGAGCCACGGGCGAAGGATTTGTGGCAGCAGGCGGGGTCTCCTTCTCAGTAGGAGCGGAAGGTTGGGCAGACAGTTGGCCAGAGGGCCCATCCTTTGGAGGAGCGGCTGCTCAATTCTTCTTGGTCGGGGGTGCTTGGCTGGACTCGCCATCATGTTTCCTGGCCGATTTCCTCCTTCGGACTAGCGAAACCTCCTCCTCCTCCTGAGTATTGTACAAATCGAAAACATTGGCGGAGGCCATATCTGTAGAAAGAGATAAACATGCAGACAATAAGCTAAAAATATAAGACAAGTTATGGCACATTAGAAAAAAGATAAAAGGAAATTATAAAGTCCAATACCCGAGCTATTACTACTTGTCGCTACACTACTGACTTTACTAGTCATACACTCACTCTCTGGCATGAAGAAGTCTGGCCCTAGATTTGGAGTATATGTAAAATTACCGTCCCCGTCAAATAAGTGACAGGGAATTGGCAAGCTACCTAAAAGAAAAATAACAGTACTGTTTTCATCTGAAGACTCATCCAAGTCTACGACAGTCTCCGCTGCCTTTTGTTTCCCCTTCCCTTGGGGGGTAGAAGGCCTTTCTGCTGTGGGGGCGCCAGTAGGTTCCCTGATCGTAACCCCAGTCAGTCTCCTTCGAGGAGGAGACGCTGGGGGTTGCAGCTTGGGATGCCCCTCAGCAGTGGCGTCAACCACCGCGGGTTCCCTCATTTCCTGATGAGGGGTCAGGAGGCCAGACAGCCTCAAGTTCTCATCAGTGACTAGAGACTTAACACTCTTTTCAGCATCAGTCATTCTGGCCAGTGTGTTGGACCTCAACACCATGTCTGGTGTTGGGTTTGGGCGTAACCATGGTCCTGAAAAGCACAAGACACTTTAGCAAAGTACAAGGAAAATTGCTGAGTAAAAATAAGCGACCAGTGGAAAAGGACATTTACCTCCTCGAGCGAAGGCCAGGTTGTTTGCCGTCATGTCGAGCGTGAGGAAATACTCCTGACTGTATTTCCCCACCTTGGAGATGTGGGTGGTGTCACTCAGGAATGTTCGAGTTGTTTCCTGGTGACAAAAATGGAAAAAGCCCGTCTTGGACTGTTGGGGATTGGACTTAAGGTCAAAAAGGAAGTTGACCTCGTGAGGAGTAGGCTGTGGCCATTTTTTAAGTTTGTAAAGGATATAGAGTGCAGCAAGCATTCTATATCTGTTTGGAGTAATTTGAAAGTGGGCGACACCGAAGTAGTTCGCCACCCCCTGATAAAATGGATGTAGAGGAAGGGTAGCCCCCACCTCTATATGATACCTTGACCAAGCGCTATAAGCGCCTCCAGGCAAGTTAGCCCTCTGGTCCGCAATGGGGATCTTGAGATTGACCCCAGTGGGAGGATACTTCCTAATATAATTGGCAAGCATCCTGGGGGTTACTTGGCATAATGGAGAAAGGTACCACTCGACATCAGGAAGGGTTGAATGCCGAGGGCGAGCCCTAACCTGCATACGAGGGTCCGGGACAATGTTTTCTCGACTGCTGGTCGAGGGAACCCTAGCCTGCGAATCAGGCTGGGCAGGAGGATTTGGATTATCTTCAGGATTTGGTTTCTTTTGGCCAGGAGATTTGGAATGATCCATTCTAGATGATGATGGTTGAGGTCTGGAAGAAGAGAGCCTTGAGAATGGAATCTCGTGAACGCGCTGAGTAGGCTGTTCTTCACTTTCAAGCAGTTGCGCAAGAAGATCGTCTTCGATAGGCCGCTCACCTCCCCACAAATCTGGCATTAAAATCTGCAGACAGAAAAATGGGGAGGTGAGGATGGAGAATCTAGAAAGATGGTTAGAATAACGCTGGTCGTGTATAAAAGCCAAACCTTTATACAACAACATTCTAACAAAAAACCAATTTTTTCACACGAACAGTTTGAAAAACAGATCAAAAAGTGAAAGTAAATTTTTTTTCTAAAAAAGCTTTTTCAACTCTTGTAAGGGCGGGAAAAACTCAGTTTTTCAACTAGCATAAAAATCGAATTTTTACTTCGATTTTACGTCCTAAATTTATGATCTCGACTATCAAACTGATTCACAACTCCTAAATGGCAAAGAAACACCATCCTACCTAGCATCACTCAATAAATCCCCTACTTTCATGCATCTCAACCCAAGAACACAGACAATATCAAAACCTAAAAGCTAACTCGCAGCAACATGCACAATAAAAATAAAGATTAGAAAAGTTCTGAAACTTACCAGAACAAAGATTATGGAGGTTTGGGGAAATTCCGAGCGTAGGCGAGCGAAAGGCTGGCAGTTCTTGGAACGTCGAAAGGTGATCTTAAGAGAAAATGAAGGTTCTGATTTAAGGTTTCTTGATAGAGAAATAGCTTGCGTAAAAAGAAAAAGGAAGCTCTGGGGAGGCCATATATATTTAGTCTGTGGCATGAAAAAAGAGGTAATCATCAGCTTCCTCTTTTCAAAGCATGGGGAAGAGTGATGGCCGCCAATGGATTGCTTGGGAACCGAAAAGCCGTGATTAGATAGGGGTAGGTCACTTTTTCCAAGAAGGCACGAACTACTCTGACAGATTTGGTAGGGTAATCGAAGAGTCGTTTTCCTTGAAGTTCATTTATTACTGGTCGTAATAAATGAACTTGGGGGGAAAATGTTATCCGAAAAGTAGGCATGGGTGACGTGGCAGACATTTTTAAACACGTAGCTGACACCTGGCAGAGGATCTGTTCAACCATCGACTAGTGAGATTCCCCTGACGTAACATTTGAAGTTTCTATACGACTAGCATGGTTGTATACTCCATATATTTAGAGATAATTTTGTACAATTGTAATCATATCCGAGATTATCTCCCATGATCCATGATGATCCGATTATTTAGGAAATAATATCTGTAACTGATTCATGTAATCCTCCTTGAGCCTATAAATAGAGAGAAAAAGCTCAAGGAAAGGACTTTTGGCTGATTTAAGTTTATGCTTTACAAGAGAATTAAGGCAATTATCTTACGATTGTATTATTCATCTCTCTTAGGTCTGTGAAACCCAGGGAACCCTAGTTCTTTGATCACTCCTTTGAGAACTGATATCAATAATAGCTTAAGTGGACGTAGCTCATTACCAGTTCTTGGGGCCGAACCACTATAACTTTGTGTGTCGTTTATTGTTTTTAGCCATTAGATCTATTTCAGCACATCTAGTCACATTAAGCATTTGACTCTGTGTCAGTTGACCAAATCGAGGGTCAACACCAAGTAAAATATAGTTATTTACCATGTGAACAACTCGAGACTGATAATGGTCAGACCAAATATTAGGTGTCTTGGATTTACTGCGAGCTCGGAGTCGAATAGTTGTCAAGCACGAGCTCGGGTGAGATATTCAGCTCATGAGGACTTAGATATAACGCATACTGAAGGATCCTAAGAGACTCGGGAATTCTTCATACGCTCGTTAATGACCAGGCTGTATCATATCTATATCATTTATTACTTGAGACAGCAGGAGCGTGTTTATTCTATTACCAAATCATATCCCAATATAAATGAGAATAATCTGTATTAATTATATACCATATATAATTACACATTTTATTTACATGATGACCCAAAAATCTGTCCATGGAATTCCCCTATAAATACTGAGAATATTAGACAGGGAAAGGGGACCAAATTCTGAGATACCAAAACTCTGCCAAAATAGAGAGAGAAACAGTAATGATATCGACTCATGGACTAGGTGGATTTTAACCATTGAATCATGTAAAAGTTTTGTGCTTTTGAGTGAGTTCTTATTATTTTCATTGCGGTTTACTATCAAGCACTAATCTACCCATTTTATTTCTTAATATATTGTTGGCGAAAAATAGCGTCAACATAGTTAAAAGGGTAAAAATGGTAATTTTATTCCTTTTTAATTATGAACCATTAATAGAGGATTAACGTTGTATGTAATGATTATATCAATGGACACTTTATTCTTTAATAAAGTACTCTATAAATATATGTCTATAATTATCAAGAGTTCAATCTCATATTTATAGTGGAGTAATCATGAGATTAATAAATATGATTATTTAATCAAAGAGTTTTGATCAATAATCTAATATTTATTGGAGCTTGATATTATAGGTCCATAGGTCCTTACGGTGGCTCTATCAACACCATATCAAGGTAAGAGTTGATACAAGGATAAAACTGTAATTTGAAAATTTAAGAAGAATTTTATTCTTCGGCCCAAGTATACAATTATATGATAGCTGAGATTGAATAATTAATTTGGAATTAATTATTAAATTTTTGAAAATATGTTTATTAATTTAAATATATAATTTTGAAATATATATAAATAAATAAATTAAAATTTGAAATTAATTATTTTATTTGAGTGGGAGAAAATAAAATTGGTAAGTCAAAATAGTTTTTGATTTAATGAATTTTAAAAGATGATGATAATGATGATCGTCAATTTGAATTTTGAATAAAATTTAAATTTTGAAAGATGGTTGTGATCTTTTTCCTTAAAAAGATAATACTATATTTTGTGGAATGATTGCTTTTAGTTAAATAAATAAAAGAAAAATGCAGTATCCCTGAAAAAAGGGAATACTGCTATTCACGAATGGCACTGTCTAGGGACTGTGTCATGCATGTAGCAGTATATAGATAATGTATCTGTGTTGTTTTTATTTTATTTATTTAATTAATTAATTAATAATTTGAAAATAGATATTTTCAAATTTGGTAAGTTAGATATTTACCTAAATTAATTCTTATCATCATTATGATATTATTATTATATTACTATTATTATTAGGAATAATAAGGTAATACATAATCTATACATATATATGTTATAGAATAACAAGAAGAAAATATACACAAATTCAGAAAAATTTCAGAATTTGTCAGACAAAGATTATCTTTTTCTTCTTCTTTTATTCTAACCTTTCTCATGCCATAATCAAAGTTCTCATGTGTTGAGATATACTTGTAATTACTAAATTACAAACCCATGTTCTCTATGTGCCCACACACATCTTGAGGTGTAGAGAACACTTCAGAAGATTGTGGTTTATGTGACGTCCCAAATTACTTAATAAAGCTTAGGGCCTTGATTAGGGGGCCAGGATGGCAAATTATGGAAATTATGTGATATATATGTATATCAATATGTGATTATGTGAGTTATATTTAATATGACTTGATATGCATGTTTAGGTGTATTAAATATGCATGTGGGCCCATTTCTGGTTAATAGGGCAATTTTCGTAATTTAGCCCGTTATGGGTATATTTGGCATATATGTGATATATGTGTGGGACCACATTATTATGTGGATATATTTGGGTTACTCGAGACGAGACGATCCTAGGGAGCAAGCTAGTGGGAAAGTCACAATGGAACCCATATTTGACTCGGTGTGAGTCAAGGGGAATATTTGGTATATAGCACATTACCGGGATATTGGGTAATGGGAATGATTATTTGATGATATATTGGGAGTTAGTGAGATCAGGAGAGAATTCTGGAAATTTTGACTATTTTACCCCAGGGGGCATTTTTGGGACCCCGAGCTTTGGGATTTGCTTGAGGTTACTTATGCTCTAAGTAACCTGTTAGAAACATAAAAAGAATGTTCAATATGTTCTCTCTCTCTCCTGTTCTCTTTTTGATGCCCGTTAGCATTTTTGAAGGAAACTCGAGTTTAAGGACTCAGATTCAAACAAGGTTAGAGTCATAATGATTCTAGGAAAGATTAGAAGCTTGTTAGTCAGAAGATTTAACTGGGAAACGACTCAATCAAAGGTAATCCAAGCTTTAAGTTTTGAATTTTTGAGTTTTTAAGTTTTGATTGGATTTTATGTATTGAGGAGTTTTTGAATGGTTTGAAGCTTGGGTTTTGATGGTTTTTGGCCATTGGGATGTTTGGGAACTTTGTTTTTTGGGATTTGGATATGTTTGGATAGGTTTATAGAAGATTTTGAGATGGGAAAACGTAGAAAATCGCTGGGTTCGAGGTTGGGTCGCAGCCTTGTTCTTGGGCATCGCGACCTGTGCGAACCCAGAACCAGGAGGGGTTCTGCCTAAGAGGCACACCACGACCCTCAGGGGCAAGTCGCGACCCGTGTCTCCTTTCCAGCCAAGGGAGGCTGTCTGTCTGGGGAGTGCATCGCAACCCCCAGGGCCAGGTCATGGCTCGCCTGAGCATTTTTGGCTAGGTTGTGTTTTTAGTTGTGGGAACTTAAACCTAAGGGCTCAGGATCGATCCTACTACCCGATTTGGTAGGATTCGATGTCCTAGAGGCTAGAACTCGGTCTAGAAGCCTTTATTTACTCATTTTTGACGAGATTCTATATTATGGTTGTGACTAGGTTATGGCTAGGGGCTCAGAATCAGGATCGTGCTCGAGGGTCATTTATTGGTAACCTGTGATTGGACCAAAGGTAAGAAAACTGCACCTAGTATGTGGTACATGTGATGCGTGATTATGATTATGCTTGTGATTATTGCTCAAGCATGATGAATGCTTTATATCTGGATATTTAACATATGATATATGCATATTTGCATTATCTTATTGAGAAAGACTTAGCTTATCAGTCAAGGATGACAATAGTGTTGAGAGATGGTCGTAAAACATTGACTTATTAGTCTAGGTCGACAATAGCACTGGGCGCTGGTTGAAAAGCATTGACTTATTAGTCAAGACCGGCAATACCACTGAGCGCTGGTCAAAGAGCATTGACTTATTAGTCAATGACGACAATAGCGTGCTAAGCGCTGGTTGTATTGCTTAGGCTAACCAGAAGCGTCAGGTACGCTTATACAGAGGATATGGCTAAGGGACTTGAGCTGACTTAATAGTCACATATTGTAATGCCCTGAGTAGCCAAGACCGTTACAACATGTATTTATAAAGGGGCAGGACTTGCTAATCAAGTCTTTTAGTTGAAAATGTGTCACTAAAACATTAATGAACTAGGGTTAAAAAGGTTTTGGTCATAAAAGATACATTTCATATATTTAAACATTTTGTACAAGGGATCCCAAAAGAAACAACGTTTGAAAGTCAGTTTACAAAATTTCAAGGTACAAACAACCACTAGCCACTCTAAGGGCAAAACAGACATTTACGGTCCTCCTGTTCTTGTCCATCCCTCAACCGTGGCGGCCGAGCAACTAGTCATGTACATTCTGCTTTCAGAGCTCTCCGAATCAGGGCTGATCAAGCTTACCCTTGCCTTTACCTACACCACGTAGCACCCGTGAGCCAAGGCCCAGCAAGAAAACATAACCTCAAGCACAAACATTGATAATAATCATATAACTCTTAAAGCATATTCACACATTTAGTAATCCATAATAATCATATAACTCATAGACATAACCAGGAACCACAAATTATTACTCAGCTATTCAACACGCCATATTCAACAATTAACAAGGATAATCAGATCACACAATAATCAGGGTCGACGCCCTTAGGTCGCACCCTCTGTTTACCCCACTGACACCGGTCCGCTTAAATCGAGCTCAGTGAATATTAAGCTATCCTCAGCTACCAGTGGCTGAGCCACGCCCTGTGCGCCAGTGTAAACTCTGGCACTCTTAGGTCGTTGATTTAATATTCTCATGGCATAATACCAACTTTCATAATGCATACAAGAATAGGGAATCCTTAGTCCCATCATAAATTCAAAACCGAGTGCAGTTCTCTTACCTATGTTCCGAGCTTCTTGAGCACCGAAATCCCGAGCGCGGTCCTTTAACCCGAGCCTCTCCGAAAACCTAGTCACAACACATACATAGCACTATCATTACTAAGCAATTCATAATCATCTCCCAGAACCATTCCCGTGCTCTCGGGACCTCCCGTTCCCCCACACAAGATAGCGAAAGTGTCCCCCGAGACCCCTGAGCCAAAACCCTAAAAACCCAAATTTCCCTTTCCTGAAATTAGCCTAGCGCCATGGGACAGCCCTATAGGGGCCGCGACGCTCATACGCGAACCCAGAAAACTGGGTTTTTCCCAACATTTTTCCCGAGCCAAAACTCTTCCAAATCAACCCCAAGGTACATCCAAGTCCCAATTCAACCTAAAACTCCAGATAAACAGTATGGCAACTTAGAAACCACAGCAACAAACCCAAACCCAAGAATCACCTAATGGCTCAAAATTCCCAAAACTTAAACCACCCTTTGTAAAACTTAAACCACCCTTCAGAATATTTAAACCACACCAGAAATTAAACTTCAGAGATGCATGAAACTCTTACCTCAAGTAGAATTTCGACCTTGAGCTGCTTCCCAATCCAATTCCAAACTTAATTCTCTTGATTCCCAAGCTGAACCTCACCAAATCTTCATTCCAATGACCCACAAAATAAAACACAACTCAGCTCACTAATTCAACACTTCCAACAAGAATTCATCAAGATTTGAATTAAAACTTACCTTTGATCCTAGCTAAGCCCTTTATGCTCGTGAGTTTCTGCTTTAAAATCCTCCAAAACCAACACCTTAGAGAGAGAGAGGGAAAACCGATTGGGAGAGGAAGAGAGAAAAATGGAAAGTTTCCTTCTGATTATTTCCTTCTAATTCTCTTCTACATGCCCCTGTAATCAGCTGCCTTATTGATCAAAATCCCCTTCTATACAAAAGGTCGAAAATACCCTTGAGCTTATTTAAATCCTTAAGTGCCTCCAAGGGCAATTTAGTCATTTCACTCAAATCCCGCTAAGTCCTCAAGTATTCCTAAAAATCCCCAACATGTCTAAACCATTACTAAATTACTAATCGCTACTCAATAATTCTCGAACACATTATAATATTCCCAAAATATCCCAAAGCTCCTCCCGAGCCAGGTATTTGACCCTGTTGTGACTTTCTAACTAAACGACTCCCTAGGACCGTCTCGGGTCGTTCATCACAATTATATCACCACTCACACATGGTATCAATCACAGTATATACAAATATCACATTTATGCCCTCAACGAGCTAAAATTACAAATATGCCCCTAGCAACCAAATGGGGCCCACATGCATATTTCATATATCCATATAATCATTCAAGCATGCTAAACACATAATTATGCATTAAACTACTTAATTCACACATAAATCAATCATGCCCTCCCGACACACTAATCAAGGCCCTTAAGCCTTATTAGTGATTTTGGGTCGTTACACATATCTTAGCATTGACTTATTAGTCAAGAACGGCCTTAGCACATTGAGTGTTGGTCAGCGCATTATATGCTTATACAGAGGATAGGTAAGGGATCCGGGGTGACTTATTAGTCCCATATCCTAGCATTGACTTATTAGTCAAGGACAACATTAACATGGTGAGTGTTGGTCATAAAGAATTGACTTATTAGTCAAGGACGACATTAGCACGACGAGTGCTAGTCGTAAAGCATTGACTTATTAGTCAAGGCGGCATTAACACACTGAATGCTGATCGTAAGGCATTGACTTATTAGTCAAGCACGACAATAGCGCGCTAAGCGCTAGTCCATATAATGTAGCCTAACTAGGAGTGCATTATACGCTTGATCGATCTACTAGTCGGAGAAAACTTAGCGCCGAGTACGCTAGATCAGCTCCAAAGCTGGTTATACAGAGGACAGGGCAAAGAGCCCTAGGGTGACTCATTAGTCCCATATCCTAGGGCGTTGAGCCAGGATAATTCCATAATCATTTATTTAAACTTTCCTGCATGCGTGAGTAGGTTATTACTGCTAGGCATGCTTATTATGATTTGGTAACATGTTATTAACTGCTTATGAGCATGTTTAAGTTTTCTTGTTGAGCCTCGGCTCACGGGTGCTATGTGGTGCAGGTAAAGGGAAAAGAAAGATGGACCATCCTTGAGTTGGAGGGCTTAGGTGACGATGTGTACATATGCGCCTACTCGACCACCACGACCTAGGGTTTAAAGAGGAACTAGGGCTAAACCATATTTTTTCATTTAGTTTGGCTGGTTGTAATTCTTTCATTGTAATTAACCTTTTAAAATGTATTTTGGGATCCCATGTATACGGTAAATGTTTTAGTGAAACGTTTGTATCTTTGACCAAATTTTTTAACCCTAAACTGTTAATCATGTTTAGCTACATGATTATGGCCAAATGACTCGTTTATCGTGTTTAGCACTATTTAAAATACACAGTGTAACAGTCCCTGGGTAGTAGGGCATTACAGTTTGAGTACTCAAAGCATTGGATAGGAAGATCGATATATATATATATATATACGAAAAGACTCAAGGACACTTGATAGGTTTCAAGAGGTAAATACTTTTGTTCTTGAATATTTGTGTATATGTGTATATGATATATATAAATATGTGTAGATTTATATATATGTTGCATGATTAATAATATTGTATATTAATATTTCTGTCTGGATATTTTTCTTGAACATATAGATTGTTTATATGAGAGATGATTTTTTTTTGTGTTATATTCATTGGGCCCACCACGGCCATTTCGATGCGCACTCTTATTGTTTTTCCAACAGGAAGAGACCTCGCACAAATGTAGTCGCAGATACAGAGGAGGCATTGGTGCTCGACCCTCTCAAGAAACCAGATGCCAAACAATATAGGACACTCTATAAGTGGATGCTTGGAGACATCCCCAACAAGACTCCAAGGGATGTAAAGATAGGGTGTCACGGTCCAATAATGTTTCTAACATGGAAGACACCCCGGTCGTGGCTCGATGATGGGGTAAGATATTTATTTAAAATGTTAACAAATTCTATCTTGTTTTAAAAATTTAAGTTCTGTTTTGGCTGGCTCAATATGGCTCGATAGGGGCTCGATATGAGCTCGATTGGGGGGGGGGGGGGTTGTATAAGCTTGATAGGGGCTCGATGGGGGGAACAAGCTAGGTTTTGAGGTCAAATGTGTGAACTGACTAGATATGAGCTCGACGTGGCTCGATAGGGGCTTGATGGGGTAACAAGCTAGGTTTTGAGGTTAAATGTGTGAACTGGCTAGTTATGAGCTCGACATGGCTCGATATGAGCTCGATGCATGCTTTTCAATTTACATTTTATCCATTTATGCTGATTTGTGCTAACTTTTTCTTCTATCTTCTCTTTGTAGCATATTAATTCGGCAGAACACATGCTTTGTAGGCATCACCAGTTATTCCCCAAGACATATTGCCAGAGTGTTGTTGTGAAGAACGTGATGTTCTCACAAGTGATACCTGCCAGATATGATCAGTACAAAAATAGTACTAACAAAGAAAGGTACCTTTGGGATGCTGACGTCATTTCCATGGTGACCGGCCTCGAGCAACAGTTTCTAGCATCTTGGTTAGGAGCTCAGGATGTATATTGGTGCCAGAACTATCAGCAACCTCATTGGTTTGCCATTGAGGCTTCTATTTCTAGCTGGACATTCACCATATATGATTCATACATCTCAGTGATTAGTGACACACGAATGGAGGAAATTATGAAGCCATGGTGCATGTTGTTTCCTTCTCTATTGCTACAGAGTAAACTGCTCAAGGATAGCTTGATGTTGAAGATTCCTGCATCAGGAAAGAATCCACATCAGTTCATATGGCACTGTCTACAGTGACACGAGCTCACTCAGTCCAAGAGAAGGTAAATAACATCATCTTTATACTATATCAGTTTCTAAGGAAATTTATAGTACTGTACATTTAATGTTTATATGTTTTTTACAAGGGAGATTGTGGTGTGTATGCTATCAAGTATATTGAGCATCTCATTTCCAGCCTTCCAATGGACACCATTTGCAATGAAAATATAAAGCTATTTAGGAACAAGTGGATGACAAACTTGTGGTATCAAAATGTGCGACCTTGACTGGCTTCCACACCATTAGATACTTGTATATTTTGTTTTTTTATTGGACATATTTTATAAGAGCGATTATGATAGGCTCTTCATTTTTTATGATGACTATATATATATAGGTTCTTTACATGTTCTGTTTATGATTTGGGTTTTTTTGTGATAAATATAGAAATATAATCATTATAAAGGTATTATCGAGCTCTATCGAGCTGTTATCGAGCTATATTGAGCTGTTATCGAGTTGTAATCGAGCAACATACATATTCGACTTTAAATTTAATTTAATATGCTATTGGGCTGTTATCAAGCTGTAATCAAGCTAAGTTAGGTTTAAATTCAATTTAATAAGATATTATCGAGCAACCATCAAGCTCATATCGAGCACCCATCAAGCTCTTATCGAGAAGCCATTGAGCTAAGAAAACAGTTAGGTTTAAAATTCATTTTAACAAGTCTATCATCGAGCTACTATCGAGCTATTATCTAAACATATTGAGTTTATATCAAGCTACACAGAATTTGGAAAAATAAAAAACAAGGGAAACCAAGCAAAGTTAATAATAAAAATGCGTCCAAATTGATACAAATAGTTTATTGTCTAGCTTTGCGTGAAGCCTTGTTGTGGCCAAGACCACCACACATACTACACTTACGCTCTTTGAGCAACACTTCACATGTCGATGGATAACATTTTGTCTTCATCTTCCCACCTTTTTCTTCTTCAGCTAACCAACTGGTTCTTTCTCAACGGGTACCCCAACTTGCATATTCTTTATGTCCTCAAGAACTGTCCACTCATCCTCTTTGCCAGTTGGGTAAATTGTTTCTTTATACGACTCCCTCCACATCTCAGTAGTGTAGAATGAGGAACACAGTGAGTAAATGTTAACACCGCAGTCGATGGCTGTAGCCACTGCATGAACACAAGGTATCCCTATAATCTTAAACATGCCATAGGAGCATGATTTGGTCATCAAATTCACTTCACCATCACCATCTGGATCTACCACATGAAAATCGAATTGTCCAAGAGCGTGGACTTTCACGTACCTTGCATCAGCTACAATACCTGCCAAATCTTTCTCCATTAGTGGTGATAATTTGGATGTGCATTTCTCTACCTCATCACGGCGCCTAGAAAACCATGACTAAAGTGTGAAACAAATGAATTCCACAAAAGTAGTGACTGGGAAGGTTCTTGCGTCTTTGGTTTTGTTGTTGAAGCTTTCGGCGTAGTTGTTTTTCATCATATTGAATTGATTCCCAGGAAAGTAAGCATGAGCCCACTTATCGAAGCCAATACCCTCGAGATATTGACCTATGGCAGGATCCATTTTCTTTATATTGTTAAAGAAACTGTGAAATTTTGACTTCAGAAATGCATATGTCGCATTCCACATCTTCGTGTGACTGTGATCAGTCTTGAACTTAACGATTACATTCTGTAACGTCCCGAATTCATTATTAAGGCTGAGTGCCTTTATTACTACGCCAGGAAGGCATAATCAGATTTATACGTGGAATTAACTAAATATATGTGTGATTATGCGGTATAAATGATTTATATGGTAATGTGAATATTTACGCATGTTTGTGTGTATTAAATATGCATGTGGGCTCATTCTTGTAAATTGGGGGCATATTTGTAATTTTGACCTGTTCAGGATATAAATGTAATTATGTGTTATATGATTGAGACCACATTATTATGTGGATATATTTGCGATATTCGACTCGAGGCAATCCTAATGAGTGAATTAGTGGAATAGCCACAATGGGGTTAAATACCTGGCTCGGGGTGAGCCTAGGGGTATTCTAGAAGCTAAGTGCATAATCGGGGTTTATTAGGTAACAGGTAGTTACTTGGTGATTATTTGGGTGTATCGAGATTAATTGGGAATTTATAGTGCCATTTGGGGATTAGCAGGAATGTGGAAAATGACAGTATTGCCCTTGGGAGCGATTACGATAAGGTTTTATTTAAGGGCACTCTTAGTCTATTGTGCCAAGAGATAGACTTAGCTTTGGGCTCTAGACTTCAGTAGAAATTGGGGAAAGTAAAGGCAAAAGGGAACACTCAGTCTATCCTCTCACACTCTCTCTCTCTTGTGAACCTTGGGAAGCTTTTGAGATTTTGAGGAATTGGCTTAGGAAAATTGAAGGCAGGAAACTAGGATTACTTGAGGTTCAGTTCATAGAATCAAAATCACTTTTGAGGTAAGCTTTTTAATCTGTCATCTTTGTGAATTTCTATGATTAAGTTAGGTTTTGGCTAAGTTTGGTGCTAGCTTTGGTTTCTGAGTTGGGGAAGGATTTGTGATTGGTTTTGGGGGCAATTGTGATTCTCATGCTTTGTTAATGTGAGTTCCAGGCTCAATTTTTGGGTTTAGTCATGTTTAAATTGAATTCTGGTAAGTTTAGCTCGGGGAAAATGCAGGAAAAGTGCTGGGGATTCTGAGTTCGCGGGGTTGCGCTGCGGCGTTGTTCTTGGAGCGACGCGACCCGCTTGCACTCAGAGGCCTAGGGGGTTCGCTGAACCGCCTTAGCACCGCAACGCTGAGTAGTTTACGCTACGCGCGTGTCTAGGGAAATGCCTTAGGATGCTATCTGACTTGTAGAGGGTCGTGGCTCCTCTGAGGAGCGCCGCGACTCAAATAGAGAATGTTGGCCAAATAGGGTTTTTAAACTTGGGAACTTAAACCTAAAGGCTCGAGAAGGATTCTACTGCCCGTTTTAGTAGAATTCGAGGTCCCGGAGGCTATGAATCAATCTTAAAGCTTTTAATTGGTTTAGTTCTTGATGGTTATCCACTATTGTATCGTGACTAGGGGTACCACAAGGCTTGATAAGGAAATGATCGTTCTCGTTGTCGCCTTATCCTATCGCAGAGGACTCAAGGTAAGAAAATTGTTTCTAGCACCCAGTGTAGGGCGTGCGCCCCAATTGTAGGGCACGAGAAGGAGTGTGCCATGATACCATTATAGTTGAATATCTATTGTGTTTGAATTTATGTTGTCATATTTGTTGGTACTGATTGCTTGGTCGGGAGACCGTTAACAACATTACATGTGTATTGTATGTTGTAGTGGTGAAGCAATAACGCGGATACAGTATCCGCCACAGTGGAGGGGCCATTATGAAGATGGAATGTCCATCCACTTGGCATGAGTCAGATAATGTTTGGAAAATATATTGTTGGAAGTCTATACGAGTAGGATGTGGTTATATAGTGTGCAATATATGATAATGTTATTTTATTATATGTATGATTGTTGGGTTTTCTTGCTTGGCCTTAGCTCACGGGTGCTGCGTGGTGCAGGTAAGGGCAAAGGAAAGCTGGACCAGCCATAAGTTGGAGAGCTATTGGGGCAGCATGTACTTACTCAGCCTGCTTGGCCACCACAATCGAGATATTTTGGGGAACAAGAGTCTTTAGTTGAAAATTTGCCACTTAGGTCGGCTAAGTCTGTATTTATTTGAAACTTTTGGGATCCCTTATAATTACTTAACCTTTTAAATGAAAAGTCCAACTTTTGACCAAAACTTTTGATACTTCAATCATCGTTTAACCATAACTACACTTTAAAGTCCAAACGACTCGCTTAACGAGTTAAGCATTATTTTTAACACACGGTGTAACGGGCCTGGCTATTAAGGGCATTACAACTTGGTATCAGAGCTGCCAAGGTTTATTAGTTCCTAAAGAATGGCTAGGCATGTACACTCGCTACTAAAGATAAGCTCGACTCACGGTTTGGTATCTAATAGCATGACTATGTGCTTAATTATTTAAATTGAACATATGTGCCTTATCTGCATGCTAGAATAGAGAGCATGATGTATATAAATGTATTTTGTTGGAGTAAGGCTTGATAATTGATGCTTGAAAATTATAGACTTGTGTCTTGGTATGCACACGATATGTGACTATTGTGTTGTTTGGCCTTGCTTATGGAATAGTTCTGGATATGATTATCATGCTTGATAGGTTAAGTTATTGATTGCAGACAGATTATGAAGTTATGTATCCAAGGCAGTCAATTGGACCAAGCATGGTTAATATCGGGGCTGCAGAGGATAGTCGGGACTACAACCCTCCATCTGCCCCTTGAAATTGGCAGTAGATGTTTGCTAGCATGCAAGCAAGATTGCAAGAGCAGGAAGAAGAGATTAAGTGGTTGAGACAGCGGGTTCTGTCAGGGAACTGCTCTATATACTTTGACAGCAATGGCACTAGGTTTGGTTCAACCTGAGGGTGGGAACAAATTGGAACTATTGTATGAAAGATTCCAGAAGCATTATCCTCCAGTTTTTGAGGGAGGCCTGGATCCATTCAGAGCTGAATAGTGGATGGGCATGATTAGCTCCATCCTTGACTATGTGGGAAGTGGTATCCCAGACTTGGAATGTTGTCATGATGGGTTGGGAGAAATTTAGACAATTGTTCAACGAGAGTTATTACTATGACGCAGTTCGGATTGTGAGGATCAATGAGTTTATGAACTTGGTTCAAGGTAGTAAGATAGTGGCGGAGTATGTCAATGAATTTGATGGGTTGGCCAAATTCACTTTTGATTTGGCACAACCAGATGTGGCTCGGAAGAAACGATTCATTCGATGATTGAACTTTAGGGTAGCCCAGAGAGTGAGGATCACTCCAGTACATGAGATTTCTACCTACGCTCAGACAATAGGGATGGCCCTTACTAAAGATAACATAGGAGATGAGATATGGAGTGAGAGTGTCGTAGGGTAGGAAACCCAAACAATGGTACCCCGATTGGCGAGATTAGGTAGGGGTGAAGGCCCTAGTAACCAGAAAAGAAAGACCCCTGACATTTCTACTACTCCTAGTCATGACAGGAGGAGTCATAATATTCAGGGTGGCCGTGAAGGTGGCAATGAGGTCAGGAGAAGTTATCCAGTATGCATCAGGTGTAGGAGACGCCATCTAGGAGAATGTCGAGCGAAGTCATGTTTTCTATGTGGAATAGTTGGGCACTTCAAGAAGGATTGTCCGAGATCAAAGAAAGGAAAACCAAGGAGTACGGATAGCTCGACTCTGGCTCGAGTGTCCGCCTTGATGTAGTCAGAGCCTGAGGCAAGTCCTTCGGAGGCGACAGGTTGGCTTTCTAGTTCTCATTCTTTTATATTGTGCTGATTGAGTTTGGTGCTACGTATCTCTTAGTAGAGACATAGATATGTGGTACATACTATATGATTAATACACTATGGGGTTAGAGATTTTAGTGTCTGCTAGGGGAAATCGATAATTTCCACGAGATAGGTTAGAGTATTACTGGTAGGAAGTTAGCAGTAAAATTAATTGAGCTGGTTATATGAGGATTTTCATATGATCCTAAGTATGGATTAGTTTGTTAAAGAAGGGACAACCATGGATTGTAAGGAAAAGATGGGGACTTCTGAGTTTAAAAGGGGAAGAACCCGGTTGCATTAACGAGATGCCTAGCTATGGTGGTACGTACCACCAGGATTATATCAATTAGATCGGAGGGAAGCTGGATTGGCCAGTGAGGTTTTAGATGTGTTTACAAGGATTCACTGGGATTGTTGTCGCGTTTAGGAAATTGACTGTGTTACGGGACTAAGGCAGGGATAGAACCAGTATCAGAGACATCATAAAGAATGGCACTAGCATTAAGGGTTCAATCAAAGAAGTTATTTGACTTGAGGGATGATCAGACGGAGCATCTCACCATGGGATGTGTCAACACCATTTGTTAAGAAGGAGGATAAGTTTGCGAGAATGTGTACCGCATAGGGATAGCCGAATAAATCAATTGTCAAGAATAGGAATCCATTACCAAGGACAGATGATTCATTTGCCCGGTCGCAAGGTAGGACAGTGCTCTCAAGAATTGACCCTCGATCTGGTTATTACCAGCTGAGGATCAAGGAAAGAGACATTTCAAGAATTACCTCTCGCACCAAGTATGATGTGATGGATTTTCAGTGAAGGCTCTTAAACTGACCAATGCTCCAGCGGCCATGTAAATTCAACAAGTAAAGAGTACAAGAATGGTGTGGGCAGGTCCTATTTAGATCGATCGAAAATGTTTTTTTGGACTACTTCTGGTTAGAAGCAGAGCATGAGTAACATTTTCGATGATACTACTGAGGCTGAGGAAGCGGGGATTACAGGTAAGGTTTCGAAAGGGATAAGTTCTGATTTCTCCAGATGATATTCAAGGTCACATTAGGGGAAGTGATGGGATCATGTATAACTTAATTAAGGTAGAAACAATAAGGAATTGGATAAAGGGAGGTTTTAGAGGTTAGAAGCACTGTGGAACCAGTAAAACACATCGGCTTTTACTTGAAGCATCTTCGAGAACTGCCATACCCTTGATTGAAGTAATGTAAGGACCTAAAGTTTTTCTGAATGAATAGTTGTGTGCCAGATTTTCAGAGGTTGAAATAAAGATTGATTAGCACGCCATGGTATTGGAATATGCATGTGATGGACTGATACAAGAGGACGGTATGGTGGAAACCTTCCTTGCATAAAACGAGGAGTTAATAGTGCGATGCGTCAAGGACTAGGGCATGCCCGTGTGTAGACTGAAAAGGTGATTGTTCGTGCTTCACAGTGGATAAAGGAATAAGAACATAGATGTTTTACACGGGGCTTTGAGTTGACAGCAATGCTAGATAGCCACGGTTAGGGTGAGGTGACGACACTTATGGAAAAGAAGTACGTACACTAGCATGAAATTTAAAGCGCTTTTTAACCCACAGAGGGTTGAACATGAGACAAAGGCACTAGTGGGAACTAGTGAAGGACTCACAGTAAAATCCTTTATTACTCAGGGAAAACTAATGTGGAGGCTGACACCTTGAGTCAGAAAGGTCTGTGCCAGATGTATGATTCGCAATAGACTATAGTAATGTTAGATGAGGTAACGACCGAGATTTGTATAGAATCTGTGATTGTTCATTGATAGATATACCTCTATGAACAATGAAATATAGAAAGAATATCTGGTAGGAATGGCTAGGAATCCTACTACTTTAACATGGATAGGTTAAGATATGAGGATCAGATGAGTGATCCGATGGATGTTGGCGTTAAGATGTTGATTCTGGATGAGTATTATACTACCCCTTATGATTGTTGTATCCAGGAAGTTTGAATGGGTGTTAAGACCTAAAATTTGTATATTGGGAGGTGCACTACCTAACCTTTTAGTAAGTGAGAGACAATAATCAGAAGCCAGAAAGGCTATTATGACTCTAGGGTGTCCTGTAGTTAGTATGGAGGGTTATAGTTATGGACTGTAAGGGTGGATAACCTCAGATTGCAGGTAAGAAGAGTGAATACGAGAAGTTGTGACTTGACATATTAGGTTAGCACACTCTAGTTTGTGTAAGCGAGTTATCATAAGAATGAGTATGTGCAAAGGGAGACCGTACGTCTCTGTGGGACACTGAAGTCGATAGTGTCGAATAGAGACCTTTTATTTTTCCCAAATTTTGGAAAGGGTCATAGAGGACGATGAGTATAATAGTGGGATTTTGAAATTATTGGCTACCTTCAGACAGACTGACAACCTGAAGGAACAACTCAAACTTTGAGTATTTTACTTCGAATATGTAAATTTTTGGAACATTGAGGCAAGTACAGTCCCTGGATTGGATTGTCATGATGACGAATACCGGTCGATGTTCAGGGTGACTTTGGATAAGATATTGTGAGATAGGAAACGAGAATTACTTATTCTGGGGAATGAAATGAGAAACGGGAAGTATTCTAGCTCGCAATCGGCCTAGAGGACCAATAAAGTTATTAAGGATTATTAGGCCAGGAGTGTCTGCTTTATTGAAAAGACATAAGAGTTCATAAATTTAAATATGGGAATGTGTAGTTCCAGGATTGGAGACTTTTTACTTCTCTGAGTATTGTGGACTAAAAAGATAAGCTAGTTTGGGAAAGAAAGAAGAAATTTGACTCTAGATTTGATAGACTGTGAGATCCTAATAAGGATTGGGTGAGGGGCCTACAGATTAGCCTTACCCCAGCATGGGTAAAGGCTCATAAGGTGTTACTTGTGCCAATGTTAAGTAAATAGGTGTTGAGTACTACCCCTGATTGGGTGAAGAGACCCTGGAATTTCAGTGGAACCTATTGTGTAAAGAAAAGCCAGTGGAAATCCTGGATAGAAGAGATAAAGTCTTACAGAATAAGATTGTCACTCTTGTGAGGGTGTTACAAAGAGATAGTAAGGTAAAGGACTTGACTCTGAAGTTATAGTCAGATTTGCGGGATTAGTACCCCGAGACGTTTGAATAAATTTCGAGGACGAAATTCTGATAAGGAAGGGATAGTTGTAATATCTCGAATTCGTTATTAAGGCTGAGTGCCTTGATTACTGCACCAGGAAGACATAATTAGATTTATACGTGGAATTAACTGAATATATGTATGATTATGCAATATAAATTATTTATATGGTAATGTGAATATTTACGTATGTTTGTGTGTATTAAATATGCATGTGGGCCCGTTCTTGTAAATTGGGGCATATTTGTAATTTTGATCCGTTGAGGGTATAAATGTAATTATGTGTTATATGATTGAGACCACATTATTATGTGGATATATTTGCGATATTCGGTTTGAGGTAATCCTAGTGAGTGAATTAGCGGAATAGTCACAACGGGGTTAAATACCCGACTCGGGGTGAGCCTAGGGGTATTCTGGAAACTCAGTGCGTATTCGGGGTTTATCGGTAACAAGTAGTTACTTGGTGATTATTTGGGTGTATCAGGATTAATTGAGAATTTATAGTGCCATTTGAGGGTTAGCGGGAATATGGAAAATGATGGTATCGCCCTTGGGAGCGATTAAGATAAAGTTTAATTTAGGGGCACTCCTGGTCTTTTGTGCCAAGAGATAGACTTAGCTTTGGGTTCTAGACTTCAGTAGAGGTTGGGGAAAGCAAAGGCAGAAGGGAACACTCAGTCTATCCTCTCACACTCTCTCTCTCATTCATCTTGCTTTCTCTTGTGAACCTCGGGAAGCTTTTGAGATTTTGAGGAATTGGCTTAGGAAAATTGAAGGCAGGAAACTATAGGATTACTTGAGGTTCAGTTCAGAGAATCGAAATCACTTTTGAGGTAAGCTTTATAACCTGTCATCTATGTGAATTTATGTGATTAAGTTAGGTTTTGGCTAAGTTTGGTGCTAGCTTTGGTTGCTGAATTGGGGAAGGATTTGTGATTGCTTTTTGGGGTAATTGTGATGCCCATGCTTTGTTAATGCGAGTTCTATACTCAATTTTCTGGTTTTGTCATGCTTAAATTAAATTCTTGTGAGTTTAGCTTGGGGAAAACACAGGAAAAGTGCTGGGGATTCTGAGTTGGCAGGGTTGCGCCATGGTGCTGTTCTTGGAGCACCGTGGCCTGCATGAACTCAGAGGCCTAGGGGGTTCGCTGAACCGCCTTAGCGCCGTGCCGTGTGTCCAGGGAAATGCCTTAGGATGCTATCTGACTTGTAGGGGCCGCAACTCCCTGAGGAGCTCCGCGACTCAAATAGATAATGTTGGCCAAATAGGGTTTTATGCTTGGGAACTCAAACCTAAGGGCTCGGGAAGGATTCTACTACCCGGTTTAGTAGAATTCGAGGTCCCGGAGGCTATGAATCAATCTTTGAGCTTTTAATTGGTTTAGTTCTTGATGGTTATCCGTTATTGTATCGTGACTAGGGGTACCGCAAGTCTTGGGAAGGAAAGGATCGTGCTCATTTTTGCCTTATCTTATCGCAAAGGACTCGAGGTAAGAAAACTGTTTCTTGCACCCAGTATAGGGCGCACGCCCCAATTGTAGAGCAGGAGAAGGAGTGTGCCATGATACCATTATAGTTGAATATCTACTTTGTTTGAATTTATGTTGTCATATTTGTTGGTACTAATTTCTTGGTCAAGAGTCCGTTAACGGTAATACATGTGTAATGTATGCCATAGTGGCGATGCCATAATGTAGATAGGGTATCCGCCACAATGGCAGGGACATTATGAAGATGGAATGTCCATCCACTCGGCATGAGTCGTATAATGTTTGGAAAATATATTGTTGGAAGTCTATATGTGTAGGATGTGGTTATAGAGTGTGCAATATATGATAATGTTATTTGATTATATGTATGGTTGTTGGGTTTTCTTGTTGGTCCTCAATTCACGGATGCTGCGTGGTGCAGGTAAGGGCAAAGGAAAGCTGGACCAACCATGAGTTGGAGAGCTATGGGGGCGGTGTGTACATACTCAGCCTACTAGGTCGCCACGGTCGAGATATTTTGGGGAACAATAGTCTTTAGTTGAAAATTTGACTCTTAGGTCGGCTAAGTCTGTATTTATTTTTGGATGAACTTGTATTTATTTGAAAGTTTTGGGATCCCTTGTAATTACTTAACCTTTTAAATGAAAATTCCAACTTTTGACCAAAACTTACCGTCGTTTAACCATAATTACACTTTTAAGTCCAAACGACTCGCTTAAAGAGTTAAGTAGTATTTTTAACACATAGTGTAATGGGCATGAATATTCAGGGTGTTACACATTCATACTTATATGATGGTAGCATGCACCGTGGTAGGCATCAGGGAAGACAACCTCAAGAGCATGAATAATGCTAGCATGTCTGTCTATTAGAAAAGCCAGATTATTAATAGCTCCAATGGCTTTCTTCAATTTCATCATGAAATACTTCCAAGAATTGTGATTCTCACTGTCCACTAACGCGAACGCAATTGGATAAATATGGCTATTCGCATCCAATGCAATGGCACAAAACATGTGGCCACCATATCTCATATTTAAGAAAGTGCTATCCACACATATCACTGGACGACATGATGTAAATCCCATTTTACAAACTCCAAGTGAGAAGAAGGTGTAAAGAAAGCGACCATCCTTTGTGACAAAATCAGTTATTGTACCTGGATTCTTTTGCTGCAACATGTGCAAGTAAGAAAGCAACTTGGAGTAGGATTCTTCAGGTGTCCCCTTGACATAATTGAGTGCCTTCTCTTTGCATCTCCATGCCTTCATATAACTCATATCGATCCCAAAAGATTTCTTCATATCCTCTTTTATGTTGTTTTCCATGTAGCTAGTGCCATTAGTAGCATATTTGTTCTTGTCAATGTGCCCAATGACCTAAGGTGCTGCTTGACGGTGGTCTTTCTGTCGCATTTCTAGTGAGCATGTATGTACGCTATTGTAAATAGTAATCTCAAACATGGAAGACCGCGCTACTTTCCCCCCCTTAAACTCCAACCATAGTCAGGATCCTTATAGGTGATATACCACCCATCAGTACTAGACTTCTTCACCACAAACTCAAAATTATTCTTCATTGCGAAGAGAACTGCTTTGGTTTTCAAATCCATCTTGTTCTCAAAAGTCTTCCCAAGGTGTATTTCTCCCAACGGTGCACCGAAAGAGGAGGTATGTGATCGACCAGAGACCATAATATATTCTTTCGTAAACATGGGAGCACTCCATATTCTGTGATCTTCTGTTGAAAATATTGGAATGTTCTCTGTAATGTTATCTTCTGTTCCACCAGGACGACTAGAACTGGTCCCAGGTGTCCGGAGTCCTTGACTTGGTAGGTTCGCCCGTGCAATAGGACATACTGCCTGTTCTTAGACTTGTTCGACTTGCAAATAATCAGACCTGTCAATCGGCACTTCTGCACTATAATATGCCTCTGAATCATACCCCGACCCCTTATTAAATTCAACTATTGGATCATCATTCACATATGAGTAGTATTCATACCAGTTGTCCCTCAGGTTACCAATAGAAACTCCCGCACTTAAAAACAATTTTTTTTTCTCTTTTGACTTATGAACTACTGCTAGTTTGGTCAAGATGCACTAGCTGTGCTTGAAAGCCTAGATACACCTTTGGAGTATAACCCATTAATTTCAATCAATAACTTAACTCAAGAGTGTGCCTTAGGGTCAGTCAAACTTGAAATACATCACTAATTATATTCTCATAAGAGAAGTCAACCTTGAGATAAAATAAACATATTCGGAAGCCTTTCCTTAGGGAGGCCGCAAACGGAAGCGACACAAAGCCCTTCCTATGCCTCTTGGTGTTCAACCAATAATGGAGACCATGGGACTTATTGTCATAACTCCATCTGCCACTCACTATTTTGGAAAAATATGTTTTTCACAATATCAATATTTTTCAATTTAGTTGTAAAAATAAATTTAATTATTTTTACCAAATGATATTCTAATAATTTCTAATCCAATTAAGTAAACAAAAAAAAATTGTGCCCTTAATTCTAATTCTAATTTTTTCTTTAATTAAGAGAATATCATTTTTATTTTGATAAAATATTTTTCATTAAAACGATAAGTTAAACAACTTTAATTTTGATTTACCATCTAACTAATTAAGACCAAATTTATTATTATATGAATTATCCCATATAAACATATAACAAAAAATTATAGGACGTTCCTAATAGCATGTTTCTACACGAATCTAATGCATGCTAATTGCATACTGTGTGGGTATATGAATGTCATGTTATAATACATGACAAAATATTAAAAACTTTAATCACATTCAAACATTTATATTAAGTAAATAAAAGCGGGTATGGTAACTTTTGGATATTTCTAGAAAAATTACAACATTTGCAAAAAATACATGAAAATGTAACCTAGACTATTTAAGGCCTGATGAAGAGCGCCTTGATCTTGAATCTTAAGACGTAGTCTTACTAAGCCAATGCCACCATTTTTCCATATCCATTTTGAATTATACAACTTTTTAATTATTTTAAACAAACTTTTAAAATAATTAAACTTTGAGTTTTAACACCCAAAAAGTTTCCAAGGCCCAATTTGAATTTGTGTGATTTAATTCAAAAATAAAATTAAACAATTTAATTTTAATAAATTAAAATTCAAAATAATTTTAATTTTGGATATTTTAATTAAAACAATTTTAATTATGGAAGAGAACAATTAAAATATTTTTAATTAAGGAAAATAATCAATATTATTTCAATTAAAGAAATTTCTAAATTAAAACCATTTTAATTCAATTTCTAATTTTTAATTAAATGAATAATTAAAACAATTATGGTAACTACACATTAGGGTTTGTAAGATGCAAACCCTAGGTGTGTACCATAAGGTGCGACGGTAGCAGGGAGGTCCGGCAGTGAAGGAGGCCACAACTCAGAGCAGGCTAGCGTGGGTGCACGACTGGGCACAGGGGCGCACGGCCTGAGTGTGCGGGGCTAGTAGGGCCTCGTTGGCGCAGGAAAGCATGTAGGGGTGCGGGTTGGTGCAGGTGGGTGAGCAGGGGCGCGGGCTGTCGCAGGTAGGCACGCAGGGGCGCAGGCTGGTGTGCAGGGGCGCGAGTTGGCATAGGCAGGTGAGCAGGGGTGCAGGCAGGCGCACTGGGGCATGGGCTGGCGCAGGGTGATGGCTCGAGGCTCGGGCCATCTTGGAATTTCACCCATAAATTTCAAAAGAAAAATAACAAAATTCCTATGCCCCAAAATTGGCTTACATATTTCATCTAGACATTTTAAGAACAATTCCTAAACCCAAAAGCACCATTATTAAACAACATCTATCATCATGAAAATAAACATCCACCCATTCAACACATATATCACATATAATATAAAAATTCACATAATCTCACACAACAATTAATAATATGCATAGATCACTAACCTGGCTTTGATACCAATTGTTGAAAAAACAATCAGAGTACGCAGGGGAATAGGCGTGGTGGGCCTAGTGTATATGACAACAAAATTCTTCCATCTCTCATATAAACAATTTATATGATCAAGAAAACATCCAAACAGAAACATTAACGTACAATATTATGAATCATGCAACATATATATAAATACACATTATATTTATATATATATCACATACATAAATATTCAAGAACATGAGTATTTACCTCTTGAAGCCTATCAAGTGTCCTTGAGTCTTTTCGTATATATATCGATCTTCCTATCCAATGCTCTGAGTACTCAAACCACGATCTTTTGAAGTGTTCTCTACACCTCAAGAAGTGTGTGAGCACATAGGGAACAAAAGTTTGTAATTTATGAATCACAAGTATTTCTCAACACATGAGAACTTGGATTATGATCTAAGAAATGTTAGAATAAAGAAGAAGAAGATAATCTTTTGTCTAACAACATTCTGAAAACTATTATGAATTCTTACTGACTTGTGTATTGCTTCTTGTATATTTTCTTCTTATTATTCTATATCATATATATATATGTATAGATTATTGTATTACCTTATTATTCATAATAATAATAGTAATATAATAATATCATAATGATGATAAGAATTGATTTAGGCAAAAATCTAACTTACCAAATGTGAAAATATCTATTTTTAAATTATTAATTAATTAAATAAATAAAATAAAAACAATACTGATACAATATCAATTTACTGCTACACGCATGGCACAGTCCGTGGACTATGTCATGCATGAACTGCTATATTCCCTTTTCATGTGTATTTCATTTTTCTTTTATTTATTCATGTTATCCAAAAAATTAGAGTTAATGACGTGGCAAGTAATCCCTGGACATGTGGCTGACGCCTGGAAGAGCTCTGCTAGTGTACCGACCAGAAGACGTATTAGAAGCAATAAGCGGCCCAGTCTTACCTGCGACCAGGCTGGTCGATGGTTCCGCATGCAATGTAATATTACTGTAAAGATCTTTGTAGATCCCGAATTTAACTCACACAATCTCCTGAATATCCGATTATTTAGGAGAGAATATCGGCAACTAAATCATGTAATCCCCCTTGAGCCTATAAATCATGTAATCCCCCTTGAGCCTATAAATAGAAAAAGATAGCTCAAGGGAGGGGACTTTTGGCTTTTGACTTATTTGGGACTAGAGTAATTCTCCTTGGAATATTGTATTGTTCTTCAGAGGTTAGTGAAACTCATTGAACCCTTGTTCTTTGATCACTCCTTTGATTCTTATATTAATAACAATCTAAGTGGACATAGGTCATTACCAGATCCTGGGGCCGAACCACTATAAAATATCGTGTTCTTTTTACTTTTTGTCAGTCGATTCTTGTCAACACATTCATTCACATCAAGCATATTCTGACTCCGTGTCAGTTGGCCAAAATCTGGGTCAACATTCTGGTGCTTTCATTGAGAGCTTGATTTATCATTGTTGAGAAAATCAATGGCAAAAACTGCAAGGAAAACTGGCTAGCCTTGCGAAGCCATGGCAGCCCTCGAGGCAGCCTTGCAACTGGCTAGAAATCGGGCCGCACATGTTTCGCAGCCTGACCAACCTGTCGATGGGCCACCCCAGAGGGCCCCAAATCCTAGCCCACCAATCCAGCCCTCGAGTCCACAAAGGCCCGAGCAGCCTCAGGTGCCCCATGACGATGTCCCAATGGACCCTGAGGCACAGCCTCCATCCCAGGCTGGTCGCGGCAATCCCTCGCAATAGAGGCAGAATAGGGCTGAGCATCAGCCTCGTAGTCCTAGACGCCGTAGGGGCGATGAGCCAAACCTACCGAACAGGGGTCAGTATCCTCCTAACTCAGAGTCAGGCTCTGCGGTCCGTGGTCCTCCACGGCATGATAATGCACAGGGACACAACGACTAGCGTAGGCCGCCCTCTAACGCTCGGGACGTTCCGGCCAGGGATGGAAATCGAGGGAACAATCGGTCCCACCATAGCCAATCGAGGTTCAGGGATGGCCATGGATATAATGAGGCCGACTCAGGCAAGGGAAACAATGGCCGAAGAAATGAAGAAAAAAGTAAAGGCGGGAGCCAGGTACCTCAAGATGACCAACCCAACAGACGGGATGCTGGGGGGCAGCCTCGGCAAAATAATGTCTTCAACCGGCTCGGGGGTAGCGAGCAGCGGAGAAGATACGAGGATTTGCAAGACATACTCAACAATCGCCGCGAGCGGCATGGCGAGAATGTCCCCGCAGAAACAGAGGCCACATCGATTCCTGCCGCTGTACAGGCCCAGATAGATGCCCTCAACCAGGCAGTGCAATAGCTGGTCGGGGGAAGGACATCTTATATCGACCACAATAGGAGGAAAGGCACTCCTTTCGTACAGAGGATAGCTAATATAGAAACTCCAAGCAAGTTCAAAATGCCAACGCTTCCAAACTTTGACGGGTACGGAGACCCGGTATCTCATGTCAATAAATTTGAGATACAGATGGATATTCAGAAAGTGTCCGAGGACGCTCGGTGCAGAATCTTCCCTGCAACACTTTCTGAAGCCGCGCAGGAATGGTTTTTTAAGTTCTCGCCCGTAAGCATAGTTTCCTGGGAAATGTTCGTAAGGGAGTTTTACGGACAGTTCTATGCAGGTCGTGTGCATCCGATCGAAGCAAACCAGCTGGTTGAAATTCGCCAGCAAGATGGAGAATCAGTTAAGGACTACATCCAGCGCTTTATGCTAGCAGCAGCTGGAGCAAAAACGGTGGGAGACGAAGGCAAAATGATGGCCATAACCGCAGGGGTTAGGTGTCGCTCCCTTCTCTGGAAAAGCCTTCGAAAGAAAGGAGTAAGAACTACCCAGGAATTCCTAGACAGAGCTGATCGTTACATCAAGCTCGAAGATGCCATTGCCGACGATGGAAAGCCTTCTGGCAAGGATAAGAAAACAGCCGAACCCGCCAAAACCGCCAATGGGTCCAAACCTAACGGCAACGGCAAAGGCAACGGGAACGGCAATGGCAAGAATGGTGGAAAACGGCCGTATAACGAGCCTTCCACCTCCGACAATAAACGAGCGAAGGGTAACCGTTATGAACCTCGGTTCACTAACTACACCGCACTCGTTGAGTCTCAAGGAGAGGTTTATCAGGCCACAAGCTCTAGTGTGCCTTATAAAAAACTTGGCCCCATTCGAAAGGATATTTCAAAGAGGGACACTACCAAGTTCTGTCATTACCATAACGACTACGGACATGACACCAACGAATGCAACCAGATGAAAGACGAAATCGAGTTCTTTATTAGGCAAGGACACTTGAGGAGATACGTACAGGCCTCAGGAAATTCCCAACGAGAAGCTCTGGGTAGCAACGAGCAGGCTCCCACGCGCCAACGCTCGCCACCCTTACAGCCTGCCCCCGTGACTGGCACACTCTTAACCATTTGTGGAGGCCCGCACCTCGCGGGAAATAGCGGAAAGGCTAGGGAACGATATGCTCAGACCTTGCGCCACGACCAGGACATCGAGGTGATGACTGTTGAGGACCGTGCACCAAAAAAGGCTCGGTCAGACGAAGGCGAAATAACCTTCACTGATGGCGATGCCCAGCACGTCCGGTTCCCACATTCTGATCCGCTGGTCGTGGACATCCAAATGGCCAACATGATGGTAAAAAGAGTGCTGGTTGATACAGGAAGTTCGGTAAACATCCTGTATAAGTCTACACTGGAACGCATGAAACTGTTCGTCAAGGACTTGGAGCCTTGCAACCAAACGATATACGGCTTCTCTGGAGAAGGACTCGCCCCCGCCGGATTGATCAAACTACCAGTGACGACAGGTACAGCGCCTACAACAAGGACATTACTCGCCACTTTTGTAGTGGTCGATTGTCCTTCGGCGTACAATGCCGTCATTGGGAGGCCTATACTAGTTGATCTCCAGGCCGTCATCTCTATGTGGCACTTGGCCATGAAGTTCCCAACAGACGCAAGGGTAGGGCGCGTGTTGGGGAACCAGAGGGAAGCTAGGGAGTTCTACAACGCCTCAATCACAAAGGAGAAGAACGGAACGCCGAAGAGCACTGCCTCAGATAGGTTGCAGATGGCGATTGATACACAAGCCCAATCCAGTGATGGAGTCACCAAATAAGGTGTTTCCCAAAGTGAGGATAGAGACTTAGACGCTTGCTTTGGGGATTTTGAAGAAAACATTGGACCCGTCGAGGACCTGGAAGAGGTCCAACTCGACGAAAAAGACCCGACCAGAGTCATAAAGGTCGGGAAGAACCTAGAGCCCACCACGAAGCACGCACTGGTGGAATTTTTGTGGAAGAACCAGGAGGTTTTTGCCTGGTCGCACAAAGACATGGCTGGGATAGATCCTACAGTTATCAGCCCTTTTCTGAATATAGACAAGACCTTTCCACCTGTGCAACAAAAGAGAAGGCTGCTCGATAAGGATAGATCGCGAGCCTTAAAAGAAGAAGTTGAAAGACTAAAGGAGAATGGGTTCATCAGGGTGGCATTTTATCCATCATGGGTCTCCAATCCAGTGCTGGTTCCCAAGCCTAACGGCAAGTGGCGGACCTGCGTGGATTTTACAGACCTCAATAAAGCCTGCCCAAAAGACTGCTTCCCACTCCCAAGAATCAACCAGCTGGTCAATGCAACTACAGGGCACGAGATCCTCTTGTTCATGGATGCATATTCGGGCTACAACCAGATTAGCATGCACCCCCCCGACGAGGATCACACCAGCTTTCGGACCGATACGGGCTTATACTGTTACAAAGTAATGCCCTTCGGACTGAAAAACGCAGGTACGACTTACCAACAGCTAGTCAACCACATGTTTAAGGAGCTGATCGGAGTAAACATGGAGCTATACGTGGACGACATGCTGGTAAAGTCTAAAAAGGCAGAAGGACATGTAAGGGATTTACAAGAATGCTTTGATGTATTGAACAAATACCAAATGAAGTTAAATCCCCTGAAATGTTCCTTCGGAGTTGGATCAGGGAAGTTTTTGGGGTTCATTGTAAATTCAAGAGGAATCGAGGCCAACCCCGACAAGATAAAGGCCCTGATCGACATGAAATCGCCAGAAAGGATCAAAGATGTACAAAGGTTAACCGAGAGGATTGCAGCTCTAAGTAGATTTATTTCGAAATCAACAGACAAGTGCGTCCCCTTTTTCAATCTACTTAGGGGAAATAAGAAGTTTGAATGGACAGGAGACTCCGAGCAAGCATTCCAGGCCTTAAAAACTCATATGGCACAGCCTCCCATCTTATCAAATCCAATCGAAGGAGAAACTTTGTTCATTTACCCGGCAATTACTGAAGTTGCTGCTAGCGCGGTGCTGGTGCGAAAGGACGAAGGCGTGCAAAAAGCAGTCTACTATGTTAGCAAGAGACTGATCGGGGCAGAATTGAGATATCCACCAATTGAAAGGTTAGCATATTGCTTAATCCTAGCCTCTAGAAAGCTACGCCCCTACTTTCAAGCCCATCCTATCACAGTTTTAACTGACCAGCCCCTTCGGCAAGTCCTCCAAAAACCAGAAGCGGCTGGACGATTGTTAAAATGGGCAGTCGAACTAGGGCAGTTCAATATAACCTATTCACCGCGAGCAGCAGTCAAGGGACAAGTCTTGGCCGATCTTATTGCAGAGTTCACCGAACTCCCAGACCGCGAGCAGTGCGAACAACCTAGTGCGCCTGAGCCTCAAGAGAAAGCTCCTTCGTGGAAGTTATTCACGGATGGGTCGTCCAACGAATCTCACGCTGGAGTGGGAGTGATATTGATAACGCCGGAAGGGCATCGATTTCACTGCGCCATCAGGTTCGACTTCACCGCGTCAAATAATGAAGCCGAATATGAAGCGCTCCTCGCTGGGTTGAGAATGGCAAAAGATCTGAGCATAAAGACGCTTGATATTTACAGTGACTCACAGCTGGTCGTAAACCAAGTTCTAGGAGAATACCAAGCGCGAGGTTTAAAAATGGTAGCCTACTTAAATAAAACAAAGGACCTGCTAGCTCAGTTCACAGAGTACACCCTCCAGCAAATACCACGGGATCAGAATTCAAACGTAGACGCCTTAGCAAAACTTGCGAGCGCAAAAGATGTTGACACTTTGAACATTGTGCCAGTAGAAAGGCTGAGTGAGCCAAGCATACAAGCGGTCGAGACTAACATGGAGATTCGAATGGAGGATACATGGATGGCACCTTACTTAGAGTATCTGACGAACGGTGTGCTACCAGCAGATAGAAACAAAGCCAGAACTCTACAAAGGCGAGCCGCTAGATACATATTGGTCGATGGTGTTATGTACCGAAGAGGATATTCAATGCCGTTACTCAGATGCGTTGCACCAGAAAAAGCTAAGGAACTCATGAAAGAGGTGCATGAAGGCTTCTGTGGGGATCACGCTGGGGGGCAGAGTTTGGCAAAGAAGATTCTAAGACAAGGCTACTTCTGGCCAACTATGAACGAGGATTCGATGGAGTTTGTACGAAGATGCGATAAATGTCAAAGGTTCTCCAAGATCCCACGAGCAGCTCCAAACGAATTAAAACAGATGCAAAGCCCGTGGCCTTTTGCAGTATGGGGGATAGATTTGATTGGATCCCTTCCTACAGGGAAAGGCGGAGTAAAGTACGCAGTCGTGGCAGTTGATTACTTCACCAAATGGGCCGATGTTGAATCACTCGCCTCCATAACAACCAAGAAAGTCCTTGACTTTGTCATCAAGAACATTGTTTGCCACTATGGTTTGCCCCGAAAGATAGTTTCAGACAACGGAACCCAATTTGATAGTGACTTATTCACCGACTTCTGCGAAAGACATGGAATTATTAAAAGCTTTTCTTCAGTTGCGCATCCCCAAGAAAACGGACAGGTCGAAGCCGTGAACAAAACTCTTAAAGATACCTTGAAGAAAAGACTTGAAGATGCTAAAGGAGCATGGCCGGAGCAACTACCTGAAGTCCTCTGGTCGTATAGAACATCTCACCCAACAGCGACAGGTCATACCCCATTTTCCCTAGCTTACGGATATGAGGCTATGTTACCTGTCGAGTTAGATCCCCCCTCACATCGACGCATAACATACGACCAGGACCAGAACAGCCAACTGATAATGGAATCCCTAGACTCAATTGACGAGATACGGGAGAAGGCCCAACTCCGAGTTGTTGCATACCAGCAAAAAGTCGCCCGGTACTTTAACTCCAAAGTTAAAGAAAGAAAATTCAACGTCGGAGACTTGGTGCTACGACGAGTTTTCTTAAACACCCGCGACCCCACTGCGGGAGTACTCGGACCTAATTAGGAAGGACCTTACCAGATCGAAGAATTCCTTCATCCGGGCACCTACAAACTTGCACGCCTAAACGGAGATCTCATTCCACGTTATTAGAATGGAGAACACCTGCGCAAGTATTATCAGTAAACAATCCTTTTTAAAGGACTGGCTTGTATTAAATTTTACTTTTTACAAGTTTTGCAAAGAGGGTTAGCCACGTTATATGGCTAGTCGCTCGTATATGTAAGATTCTATTTTAGAATCACTCGTAAAGACATGTTTAGTCCATTTTTAATACGAGATTATAAGGGACTGTGCGCAGCCAGTCATTCTTGCCAACCTTTGTGAATTTATATTTACAAGTATTTGTTCATTATGTGTGTTGCTTTGCTGTATTACAAGTATTACTTTTTCACGCGAGCAGAAATGTTCAAACAGGTCATGGTCAAGGCAAGTGACCAAGGACCTAAAGCTCCTCGATCACTTGGGGGGCATATAAGGCACATCGATAGCAAAGCGTACCATGAGGTACGTAAACACATGAACAAAATGAGTGAAAGCATGCTAAGGTACTTAGAATATTTTTCAAAATTTATATTTTGTTAAATCAAGCCAAAGTACTATGCTAAGTTCGGTCATACGAACAAATGTTATAATAAATGAAAATTTTATAGCATCATGATGCAATCTTTTACACCGCAAGCATCACTGCTTGGATGTAACTGTTCAAATAAAAGGAAAAGTTTGCTGCCCATGCAGCAAATTCAAAAAAAAAAGAGAGAGGGTATTGTCTTCACATCACGACCCGTAGGTCATGTAATTAAAAGAAAGAAAAATAATAAAAAAAAAGCTCAAGAGGCATTGGGAGCAGGAGGGTCTTCATCAGCATTCTGGTTGGCAGCATCCTCAGCAGCTCCTTCTTCCTCTACACCAGCAATGATTGGGGAAGCAGGGACCCTGGCTCTTGCCTCCTCTTCAGCCAGTTGAGCGGTGCAGCGAGCCAGCTCGGCAGTCCTAACATCTTCTGAAAGATAGCTGAAGTTAGCACCCTAATTGTGTTTCCAGAAGTTGTAAAAACACCGGAGCGTCGTCTTCTTATATCTTTCTAGATTTTTAGAGTTGTCAAGCCTCAGATGCTCCCCTTGGCCCTCAAGAGTAGCGATGGCCTCATCCTTGGACTTAAGCACCTCACCCAGTCTCTTGACTTCGCTATACTGGACTCGGCTGGCCTCCTGACACTCCTCCCTCTGCTTTATTATAGCAGTCTTCGAAGCTTCAGCCTCCGATAGCTTGGTCACCGCGGCATCCCTCTGTTGAACCATCGCCTCCAACTCCTTTGCATGCCTGGCCTCTGCAGCCGAAATTTCCTCGGCCACTTTCACCTGGTGCCTCTCGATAGCCTTTGCCCGAGCTTGTTCGATGGTGGCTTGGGTGCGGGTACGAGCAGCAGTTGCAGACAGCAAAGCCTGAGGACAGAAGATAAAGTTAGAACCTGTTGCAAAGAATAATAGACTAAGGCCTAAGAGATAAAGAGGCACTTACGCTGGCTATTTCGTTCAGAGTCTTGTTCAGATTTTGGTCGATCGCCATACTCTCTGCCTCAACCAGTGTATTTTTGACGCGGTCGTTCTTCGCGATGTGTGCGAGGCGATCTTTGGCTTCTCGTAAGGCATGGCTCAAGAGTTTGGCCCCAAGAGTTTCTTCCCACTTGTTTTGTTCCCTGGTGGGCGCAGCCGGAGGGTTTGACGGGGCAGGAGGAGTCTGCTTCTCAACAGGAGCCGGAGGATGAGCAGAAGTTTGCCCAGTTGGCACGTCCTTGGGAGGGTCTTCTGTTCGACTCTTTTTGGCGGGCCCCTGGCTGGTTTCGCCGTTGTGTCTCCTTGATGACTTTCGTCGGAGCTGAGGAACTTCCTCTTCCTCCTCAGCCTGGTATAAGTCAAAGACGTTGGGAGTGGCCATATCTGCACACAAGTAAAAACATGCAAAGGGTAAAGATAAAGGCAGATGAAGACTCTTATCAAAACAGAAAAGAAGGTCACAAAGTAATACCCGAGCTACAACTACTGGTCGCTATACTATTGACCCTATTGGTCATACACTCACTATCTGGCACGAAGAAGTCTGGCCCTAGATTTGGAGTATATGTAAATTTGCCCTCCCCGTCAAACAAATGACAGGGAATTGGCAAGCTATTTAAAAGAAAAATAACTTTACCGTTCTCATCATAGGATTCCCCCAAGTCCACAACCGGCTCTTTGGCCTTTTGTTTCCCTTTGCCTTGGGGAGCAGAAGGCCTTTCTGCGGAAGGATTGCCTGTGGGCTCCCTGATTGTAACCCCCGCCGGCCTCCTTCGGGGAGGGGACGCAGGAGGTTGCTGCTCGGGAACCCCCTCGGCAGTGGCATTGGCTACCACGGGTCCTCTTGTTTCATGGCGAGGAGCCAGGAGGCCAGACAGCCTCAGGTTTTCATCAGTGACCAGGGACTTGACGCTTTTTTCTGCGTCCGTCATCCTGGCCAGTGCATTGGACCTCAACACCATGTTTGGTGTTGGGGTCGGACGTAACCAAGGGCCTGAAAGACAAAGTATAGTTTGAGAAGAATAAATGGAGACTCTTTGATCAAAAGTATCGACTAGTAAAAGACAGCACTTACCTCCTCGAGCGAAGGCCAGGTTGTTGCTGGTTATGTCCGGAGTAAGGAAGTACTCCTTACTGTACTGCCCCACGTTGGATATATGCGTAGTGTTACTCAGGAACGTCCGGTTTGTCTCCTGGTGACAAAGATGGAAGAAACCCGTCCCATATTGTTGCCGGTTGGATTTAAGGTTGAAAAGATAATTGACCTCGTGGGGGGTAGGTTCAGGCCATTTTTTAAGTTTGTACAGGATATAGAGTGCGGCCAGCATTCTATATCCGTTTGGAGTAATTTGGAAGGGGGCGACATCGAAATAATTAGCCACCCCCTGATAAAAAGGATGTAGAGGGAGGAAAGCCCCTGCCTCTATGTGATACCGAGACCAAGCGCTGTATATACCTCCGGGGAGGTTAGCCCTTTGGTCTGCGGCAGGAATTCTAATGGTAACCCCTGTGAGAGGATACTTCCTGAAATAGTTAGCAACCATCTGAGGGGTCACTACGCTGGTCGGGGAGATATACCACTCGACATTAGGCATATTCTGATGGCGAGGGCGGGCTCTAATTTGGATGTTAGGGTCAGGAACAGGATTGTCTCGACCACTGGTCGAAGGAACCCTAGCCTGCGAATCAGGCTGGGCAGGAGGGTTTGGACTACTGTCAGATTCAGGTCTTTTCTTGCCTACGGATTTGGAACGGGCCATTTGAGGACGAGGTCTGGAAGAGGATCGTGAGAAGGGAATCTTGTGGATTCGGTCGGCCGGTTGTTCTTCGCCTTCGAGTAGCTGGGCGAGAAGATCGTCGTCGATGGGCCGTTCACCTCCCTACAAATCTGGCATCAAAGTCTGCAAACAGAAGAATGGGGAGGTGAGGATAGAGAATTTTTAAAAGGCTTTTTAGAATGGCGCTGGTCGAGTATAAAAGTAAAGCTTTTATACAACAGCATTCTAACAAAAAGCTAAATTTTTCCATACGAACAGTTTGAAAAACAGATCAAAGGATGATAGTAAAAAGTTTTTCAAAAAAGCTTTTTCAACTCCCCTTAGGGCGGGAAAAACCTATTTTCCAACTAGCCTAAAGATCGAAATTTTACTTCGATTTTACATCCTAAAAGTATGATCCCGACTATTAAACTAACTCGTAACCCTTTTTCGCCTACAAGACATTCTACTCACAAGCATCTCAAACCAGAAGCACATGAACTCAAAAGTCAGCATACAGAAGCATGCAATATGAAAATTTGAAACATAAAGATTCGAAGACTTACCAGAAAGAAGATCGTTGAGAATGGTAAAGAGTCTTCGGAAGTCGGAGTGCTCTCGGGTTGAATCTTGAAATTGCAGAAGAACGGTCTCCGGGAGAAGACAAGAGCTCTGGTTTTAGGGTTTCTGGAGTGAGTAGTGGCGTGCGTTAAAAGAAAAGGAAGGCTTCGGAGATGTTATATAAGTTTGTCTATGGCATTAAAAAGATGTTATATAGCCGTCGAATTATTACTGGGGAACCAAAAAGTCATGATTAGACAGGAGTAGGTTACTTTTTCCAAGAACACACGAAGGGTTCTGACACGTAAGGTGGGGTTACCGAAGGGTCGTTCGCTCAAAAAGTTTATTTATTGCTTGTAATAAATAAACTTAGGGGGCAAATGTTATCCAAAAAATTAGAGTTAATGACGTGGCAAGTAATCCCTGGACACGTGGCTGACGCCTGGAAGAGCTCTGCTAGTGTACCGACCAGAAGACGTATTAGAAGCAATAAGTGGCCCAGTCTTACCTGCGACCAGGCTGGTCGATGGTTCCGCATGCAATGTAATATTACTGTAAAGATCTTTGTAGATCCCGAATTTAACTCACACAATCTCCTGAATATCTGATTATTTAGGAGAGAATATCGGCAACTAAATCATGTAATCCCCCTTGAGCCTATAAATAGAAAAAGATAGCTCAAGGGAGGGGACTTTTGGCTTTTTAATTATTTGGGACTAGAGTAATTCTCCTTGGAATATTGTATTGTTCTTCAGAGGTTAGTGAAACTCATTGAACCCTTGTTCTTTGATCACTCCTTTGATTCTTATATCAATAACAGTCTAAGTGGACGTAGGTCATTACCAGATCCTGGGGCCGAACCACTATAAAATATCGTGTTCTTTTTAATTTTTGTCAGTCGATTCTTGTCAACACATTCATTCACATCAAGCATATTCTGACTCCGTGTCAGTTGGCCAAAATCTGGGTCAACAATTCATTTAACTAAAATCAATCTTTTCACAAAATAAGGTATTTATCTTTTTAAGGAAAATATGACAGCCATATTTCAAAATTTAAATTTTAAATTCACAATCCAAAATTCAAATTGATGATCATCATTATCATCATCTTTTAAAATTCAATAAATCAAAAAACTATTTTTGACTTACCAATTTTATTTTCTCCCACTCAAATAAAATAATTAATTTAAAAAATTTCTTTATTTATTTATATGTATGAATTTTGAAATTATATATTTAAATTAATAAACATATTTTTGAAAATTTAATAATTAATTCCAAATTAATTATTTAACTTCAATTATCATATAATTGTATACTTGACCCGTAGAATAAAATTCTTCTCAAATTTCCAAATTATAGTTTTACCCTTGTATCAACTCTTACATTGATATGGTATTGATAGAGCCACCCTAGAGACCTGTGGACCTATACTATCAAGCTCCAATAAATATTAGATTATTAATCAAAGTTCTTTGATTAAATAAGTATATTTATTAATCTTATGATTACTCCACTATAAATATGAGATTGAACTATTGATAATTATAGACATATATTTACAGAGTACTTTATTAAAGAATAAAATGTCCATTGATATAATCATTACATACAATGATAATCCTCTATTAATGGTTCATAATTAAAAGGGAATAAAATTACCGTTTTACCCTTTTCACTATATCTTGTTCCTAGAGTACCATTGACTTTACTAGTGAATGTTGTGTCACAACAAGTTTGCGACGTGAGCGCTCATAACCTTTCAGTTCCAAAAGTCAACCCAATAGGGAACCATTATTCAATCTATAAGAAGGTATAGATTCCATATCTATGACGTGAGCGCTCATAATTTTGAGCTTTTGCTCCGGGGGTTCGGGGGATGTTTCCGATGAATTGTTTTAGGAATTTGGGGATCCCGAGAGTGTGGGATTGGTCCCGGGAAGTGGTTTTGGATTGATTAGTATTAAAGGATGTTTTATATGTGTTGTGACTAGGTCTTTGGAGAGGCTCGAGTTAGAGGACCGTGCTCGCGGCCTTAGTGCATCAGAAAGCTCGGGATACAGGTAAGAAAGCTGTAGCACCCATAGAGCAGGGCTTGGGCCCATAGTATTGTTGCAAGGCGCGGCCCTAAATTGTATCATTGCTAGGATATAGCCTAAAATAAATGATTGTATATTTGATTGTTATTTGAGAATGCTAATTATGGTAAAAGCAAAATGAACGGCGAAGGGCTGGGAATAGTGAAGGGCCGAGAACGGCGAAGGCCGAGAACGGCAGTGGGTCCGGGGACACCACTTAGCACATGGAGTGCTTGTGGCTAGGGTGAGACCCCAGTGGATACATGAGTTATCCATACGGTGTAAACCGAGATCCCAGGCTTTGGTAACGCTTCTGGGATGGCATGGCCGTATATGTGTTAGATTTTATGAACTGTCTAACTAGATATGAGCTATCTGCTGTAATGACTGTATGTTATGCATATGTTATGTACTGTTTGAGTTTTCTTGCTGGGCTTCGGCTCACGGGTGCTCTGTGTTGCAGGTAAGGGCAAAGAGAAAGTGAACCGGCCTTGAGTACGGAGAGCGTGGGGGCGGCGCGTACATGTTTGGCCTGCCCGACCGCTTTAGTTGGGGGCATTTTTGAGAAATGGCTGTACTAAACTCTGTTTTTGATCATTTATCCACTGTGTATCTATTTTGAGTTGTAAATAGTTTACAAACCTTGTTTTGGGATCCCAAGTGTTAAATAACTGGAACTTTTAGTGAAATGAAGTACTTTTAAAGATTGCAGCCTTGACTCTTTTTGTTTAAAGCACACTTTTGTTCTAAAAATCTCGCTTAGCGAGTTAATTGCACATTTTAAACTCACTTAGTAACGACTCTAAGGTAGTAGGGTGTTACAGGTGATGTGTTGGACTACTCTCCAGTTAGAAGTGGAATGCAAACGACTACTACGGTGATGATGTTAATACTAAGGAAGCAGGGTCACACGTAAGGCTCTAGGAAGTGTCAGTTTCGATCTCGCCAGGGGTATTCAAGATGATGCTACAAGAAGAGAAGAGGTCAAGTATGGAGAGATTTGATTTGAAGCCACGAAAAAGCTGCTGAAGAACGTTTGAAGGATATGGAGCACAACAAGGCCGGTAAACACGTCGTCTACTACGTAAGTATCTTTGGAGGCAGCTACACCAGAGATTAGAATGACAATAAAACTTGAAGCTAGACTGAATGGATAGTGTCAGATCAGAAGTTCAGAAGACAGAGTGAGGATTGACTAGCACTTGGTGATATAGGAATATGCGTGTAATGGATGAATATAGAGGGGTAACATGAAGGACCCAATTTTGATAAGACATGAAACTATGTGTGGTACATCACAGGGAGACGCGTCCAGGCACAGACTAATGAGAGGATGGTTCGAGCCTTGCGGGAGGTGAAAGAATGGGAACGTGGCCGACATGCATGGAACGTTAAGTTGGTGGTAAATGCATAGTCTAGGGTATTTGAGTGTTTGGTCATTTGTAAGAAAGATAACCTTGAGACCAAGATTTAGTGAAACGTAATGGATGGGTGGTTGATGTTAGTAATCCTCGACTGTATGAGGAGGAGATTTAATTGGAGGCAGATCTCCTACTTGGGATGTGTATGTTACTTAAACAGAATGCCACGGGCTACAGTGGAATGAACGAGGTAACGATTGGGATTGGTATAGGATCAGCGTGTGATGATGAACAGATATGTATCCCTTTAGACAATGGAATCCAAAGTGATGGTTTTGTAGAGACGGGAAAGAACCCTATTAGTGTAATACGAGTTAAGGCATAAGGATCGGATGAGTGGTTCGATGGAAGTTTGGCGTGGAGATGAAAATTCTAAGTGGGTATCATTTCACCTCCTAGGGTATATTGTACCGACAAGTTTAAGTGGGTGATAAAATTTAATATATTTGGATATTGGATGGTAAAGTGATATGGTGGTGGATCATAGGAATGGACCACATTAGTCTATAAGTAAGGTGATTGGACAGGGAAGGTTATAACTCAGCAGAATGGGTTAATGTAATTTGGTTCATGTGAACTGGTAATGGGGCAGAGCATTGTTTATGCTGAGTTGAAACCCTATAGTTTTCCAAGTTTTGGAAAGAAACTGGAGCACAAAGAGAATAGAGTGGAAACCTGGAGTTAGTGTTGATTGCAGATGGAATGGAAATCTGAAGACTTAACGGTTATTTTAAGAGTTTTTGCATTGAATGTGTAGATATTTGAGATATTAAGGAAAGTGTAAACCTTGATGAGGTACTCGCAGTGATGAATGCTGGAGTACAGCTAAGGTGACATAACATAGGACATGGTAAGATAAAAAGCAAGGAGTACTATGTTAAGTAAAGAAATGAAAGGTAGTGGATACTACGGTTCAATATTGGTTTGGGGGAAAACCAAAGAGATTGTTGGAATTCTTAAGGTAGGAGTATCTGCCTATTTGAAAGGACATAAGAGCTTGTAAATTGTTAACTTTGGAATAGAAAGTTCCAGGATGAGAGATTTGTATTTCTCCAAGTAGTGTAGACAAGGAAGAGTATGATACTCTGGGAAAGAAAGGGGAGTTCTAACTCCCGATTCAACAGGAAATCTGAGGTTGTACCAAGGGTTAGGCCGGGGGCCTATAAACTGATCTCACCCTGGTAGGGGTGATGACTCATAAGTATTTCTGGTATCGATGATAAGACAATAAAGCGACCGTTGATGAAATAAGCAGACCTGGAGTTTCAGCAGGCTTGATGTGCAAGCGAAGGTTAATGAAAGTATAGTTATCAGACAAGATCTTGTGGAACGAGATTATTACTCTTGTAAGAAGGTTATCGAAGAGTAAAAAGGTAAAGGCGTTGGACCTTGGGAATTATAGACAGAGGTACAAGGTTTACTATCTGATGCGTTCGAGTAAATTTCAAGGACGAAATTGTTATAAGGAGGGGATAGTTGTAACGACCCAAAATTACTAATAAGGCTTAAGGGCCTTGATTAGTGTGTCGGGATTGCATAATTGGAGACTATGTGAATTAATGGTGAAAATGCATGATTATGTGATATGCATGCTTATATGAGTATATGGATATATGAAATGCATGTCTAAGAGTATAAGTATGCATGTAGGCCCTATTTAGCTTAAAGGGGTATATTTGTAATTTTAGCCCGTTGAGGGCATAAATGTGATTATATGTTATAATTGTGAAGACAACATTATTATGTTGATATATATCTGCAGCATGCGACTTGAGGCGATCCTAGGGAGCCAATTAGCGGGAAAGTCACAGCGGGACCAAATACTTGGTTCGGGGCGAGTCAAGTGGTATTTTGGGTATTAGATGGTTATTTGGGTTATCGGGTTATGGAAATAAATAATTGGAGATATATTTGAGGTTAGGAAGCCTAGGTGGGAATACTGGGGAAGTTCACCATTTTGCCCTCGGCGGCGTTTTGGAATTAACTTAAGTAAGATAAAACAAAGAAGGAATTTGCTAGAAACACCTAAACCGACCCTTTCTTCTTCTCAGCTCAACTCTCTCTCTTTCTCTCAAGGAACCATTGGAACTAAGGAAGATTTGGCTGAAAATTCAGAGGTTTGATTTAGAATCTTGGGGATATCTCAGTAACAATCTGAAGGTTCAGACCAGTGATTTAGGTAAGTGTTGAATTGTGGTTTGGCTGATTAAATTCTATAGTTTTGAGCTGGGTTCTAAGTGTTTTGGGTTCTTAACTTTTAAGATTAAATTAAGGCTAAGGATTTGGGAACTAGTTCAGCAATTGCTTGGTGGGAGTGTTCTTCAGTGAAGGTAAGCTCTAATTTATAGTTTAGCATCTGAATTATGTGTTCTCTTGGCTGGTTTTAGTGTTCTTAAGCTTGTGGGTTTCAAAAATTAAAGTGTGATTTTGATGAGTTTCTAAGCTAGGTTTTTGTTGGGTTACGCTGCTGGAAACATGTTAGAATGTTTGTGATAATTGAATTGTATCATTAGGATGGTTTTGGGTGGATTTGAGTGAGGTTTGATTGTTAAAAATGGTGGGTTTTCTGGGTTAGAAGGGGTCAAGTCGCGGCTCAGTTCTTGGTGTGTTGGGGCCCTCTGGAGCAGATGGGAGCTGAGGAAGAGGGGCGGGCTGTGGCATGGGGAGCTTGGGCCGCGACTCTTAAGGACATTTTTGGCCTTATGAAGATTTTAGGTGCGGGAACCTAACTTAGGATGCTCGGGATCGATTCCACTACCGTGATTGGTGGAATTCGATGTCCCAGAGGCTAGAACTTAGTCCGGAAACCTTTATGAAATTATTATTGATGGAATCCCTTATCTTGGTTGTGACTAGGTGTAAGCTAGGGCTCGGGAAACGGATCGTGCTCAAGGGTCATCTCTCGTAACCAGAATACTTGGAATTAGAGGTAAGAAAACTGCACCTGGTTGTGAGTTTATAACGAGACTAAGGGCTCCCTATTTCTGTATGCATTATGCAGGATGGTATTATGCCATGTGAATAATAAACAAACGGCCAAAGAGTGCCGGAGTTTATATTGGTGCACAGGGCATGGCTCAACCACTGGTAGTTGAGGACAGCTTAATATTCACTAAGCTCGGTTTAAGCAGGCCGGAGTCAGTGGGGTAAACAGAGGGTGCGACCTGAGGGCGTCGACCCTGATTATTATGTGATTTGGTTATCGTTGTTAACTGTTGAATATGACATGCTGAATAGTTGAGTATTAGTTTGTGGATTTTCTGGTTATGTCTATGGACTATGTGATTAATGTGGATTGCTAAGTGTATGGACATGCTTAAAGAGTTATTTGATTATTATCATTGTTTGTGCTATGATGTTGTGTTTTCTTGCTGGGCCTTGGCTCATGTGTGCTATGTGGTGCAGGTAAAGGAATGGGTAAGCTTGATCGACCCTGACTTGGAGAACTCTTAAGGCGGAATGTACATGACTAGCTACTCGGCTGCCACGGTTGAGGGAGGAATAGGAGCAGGAGGACCATAAATGTCTGTTTTTCCCTTAGAGTGGCTAGCAGTTGTTTATACCTAGAAATTTTGTAAACTGTCCTTCAAACGTTACTTCTTTTGGGATCCCATGTTCAAAATGTTTATTTATATGAAATGTATCTTTTATGATCAAAACCTTTTGACCCTAGTTCATTGATGGTTTTATTGACACGTTTGCAACTATATGACTTGATTAGCAAGTCTTGCACCTTTATAAATACATAGTGTAACGGTCTTGGCTACCCATGGCGTTACAAAAAGTTTTCTTGAACATTTAAATTTTTTGATATGTAACCTTTGCTGCTCGTAAATTGAAATCTATTTGTTGTTAAATGTTGCTAGTTGGATATATACCAGATTTTATCCACGAGCAGTATTTATTTTCTTCCTAGTTTAATTCATTCTATTGATCGCAGATTCTCACTTCCCCTTCTTCTTCTCTGATATTCATGCATGCCTACTGGGGAAGTGAGAGGCCAATAGACGAACATCTCTTAGCATTGTTGTTCAAGGATACCGAGCAACCTACGATTTCTATTTCTAAAATTCCTTCTCCTGCACCAAATCCATCGACCACTCTTCCTAGGCGCAAAATAAAAAAGCGTAAGACAAAAATGGCCGGAGTAAAACATGTGGCCTAGAGAAAGAAGAATCAAGATTCTCACGTTGGTCAGCATGCAGCCAACGCTGAGGCCTCAACAGATAACCCTCAACCAAATACCATCGAACATGCTTCTGAGCTTCTTCTTACCCACACCATTTCCAAGGTTGGCGTTCACAAAGAAATTGTCACTTGGTACATTGCCCCTCCAAGTGTAATCTCGAGCAGAATGGTGGCAAAATATCCCAAGAGGTATGGGATTCCTGGGATAGCCTTTCATAGGCCCTCAACTGACCAGAGGGCCAATGTGCCCGGTGGTGCTTATAGCGCCTGATCGAGGCATAACATCATGGCAGGGGCAACCGTGCCTCTTCACGATTACTTTAGGGGGGTTGCCAATTATTTTGACATAGCCCATTTCCAAATAACCTCGAACGAATATAAAGTACTATCAGCACTCTATATCCTTTACCACTACATGAGATGGCCCAAACCTACCCCTCATGAGATCAACTACCTTTTCGATCTCAAGTCGAACCCTAATCAGAATAACGCAAGGTTCTTCCACTTCTGACATCAAGAAACCACTCGCACCTTTCTCACCGACATCACCTACAAATCCAATGTAGGGAAATACTACCAAGAGTATTTCCTTACAACAGACCTGGTCATGGACAACCTGTTCTTTAGCTGGGGAGGTAATTTATTCTTATCCCAATATTTTCTTCTTGTTGGTCATTTTTTTATGTCTCAGTTTATCCTTCTTAATTTGATGCCCATGGTACCGACCAGAGCATACAAAGGCCATGATGGAGAGGGCCGATATCTTGGCCAGTTTCACACATGAAGAGAAGAGTGTCAAAGATCTGGTCATGATAAATAACTTAAGGCTGATCAGAATTTTGCAACCTTATCAGGATGCAAAGGAGTCGACTACGGGGAGTGCCCCTGGCGATGGCACTGAAGAGAAAATCCCCCTTCGATATACCCCAAGGTGTCTCACAACCCCCCAAGCGTTGGGCAACTAGGGTCAATATCAGGGAGCCCAGTGTAATCCCCCAACTAGCACCAATGGCCCCCGTTCACGGCAAGGGGAAACAAAAATTGCCTAACACCCTGGTCAGTTAGACCACTCTTCTTCTGAGGATGAAAATGGTAGGAATCTTTCTTTACTTCTTGCAATGTTGCCCATCCCAAATAACTTGTTCGATAAGGATGGAAACTTTATTTCTTCGACTAATAACTTTGGATCAGACTTTTTTGAGACAGATAATGCATGTCTTAGCAGTAGAGTATTTTAGATAGTGTAACGATCAATATCCATAGTTTGGTTATTCACACTAGAATTTTTCTTATCTTTATTTCTCATTCTGCTCATATATGTTTGACTAACTTATTATCTGATTGCACTCATGCAGTCCTCAAAGTCCTTTGACATATATGCTTTAGGTGGAGCTGCTGCTGGCACCAAAAGATCGAGCAAAAAAAAAGCTGCTGGTACCAGTGGGGATCCTCTAGGCAAGAAACCTCGAGGAGCAGATGACTCTCCAACAAAGGAAACTACTCCACCACCATTTCCTTGGCTTGAGTCTACATCTGAGTAGACTGATCTCCCCTAAGCAACTAAATTGTTGTGTAATGCAACCAACTCCACCATTGACAAGCTCAACAAAGTAGCTAGACATCGGTTGAGCAAACATGCATTCACTGTACTCCCAACTCTAAGATCTGACCAGGTTCTTGGTGAAAGCTTTAACGAGTTCCTTGATGTAAGTTTCTGCTACTTACAAATTTTAGTACATGTAATTTTATCTAATCGCCCGCTTTGATTTTGTGCTGATTGCAGGCCCTTTTGACGTTTAACAATGGCTGGAGGCGTGTTGAGGAGGAGAACAACCAATTTGTTGAGGAGTATAAGTGATGGGCCACCGTAAAGAAAAATGTGGATGACACCATTAAAGCTCTGAGGAGCTAAAGCAGTCGAAAGAGGATCTGGACAAGGTGACTAAGTCAGTGGAGAAACACAAAGCTGTTGCCCAGGCCAATCACGATGAGGCTGTAAAGCTAGAGTAAGATCTGTCTGAGAGCAGGAAAGAGTCAGATGACCTCGAGGGGAAGGTGAAACAACTCGAGGAGATGAACCAAAGCAACTTGGAGCGGATCCAGGGTGCAGTGTTCAACTGCTTTTATATGTTTTGGAAGAATAATCAAAATGCCAACTTTGATTATCTTTCCAAGCATATAAAGTAGGAAGAGCTTGAGAAGTGTGTTGCTTGGTTGTCTAAAGGGATAATCTGCTTGCTTCTCCAAAGATCTCTTTGGCTACTGGCATCTATGGAGAAGACGAGACATGCAATGTCGTCGACCAACAACCCCAGCAGACCCATCCTACCCAGTAATTTCTGTTGTAATAACTTAGTTTTTAATTTTTCTTTTGTAACACTCAGCTTACCTTTTTGTGGTGTTGAGACAATATACCGCCTAAGGCTATTCAACTTTTATTTTTTAATAACATCCGAGTAGTACTGCTCGCGATGTAACAACAATCTATCATAATATTATACATTTTTATAATTATAATACCTACTCGTATCACCGAACTTAGCACAACACTTTATGTTTTCGTGCAAAATGTCAAAATATAAAATTTAGAAAAAGTATTCTAATGTTTTTTCATTATTTCTCTTATTTTGTTCATGTGTTTACATATTTTCATATGCTTTGCTTAGTCTATGTAACGACCCAAAATTACTAGTAAGGCTTAGGACCTTTATTAGCGTGCCGGGAGGGAATAATTGATTTATATATATGTTTAAGTTGTTAAATGCATGATCATGTGGCATGCATGATTAGTATGACTAAATGAATATATCATATGCATGTTTATGAGTATTAGATATGCATGTGGGCCCTTTATCGCTTAAAAGGGCATACTTGTAATTTTGGCCCGTTAAGGGCATAAATATAATTATATGTGATAAATTGTTGAGACCACATTATTATGTGGATATATTTGCAGTATATGGCTCGAGACGGTCCTAGTGAGCGGATTAGCGAAATAGTCACGGCGGGGTTTAATACCCGGCTTGGGGGGGGAGCCTAGAGGTATTTTTGGGAGTTTAGAGAATGTTTTGGAATTTATTTGATATTGAATAAGTAATTGGTAATTAGTTAGGCATGACAAGGTTAAGTGGTAAATAGTAGGAACACTTGAGGAATTAGCGGGAACTGGGGACGAAATGACCATTTTACCCCTAAAGCAATCAAATGGCTAGTATTACAAGGGAGGGCATTTTGGTCATTGTGTGGATTAGGAGTAAGGTCGGCAAGGTACTAAGGGTACTGAGAACTCACTGAACTTACTAGGAAGGCTCTAGAATCTCTCTCTCTTTCTCTCTCCCTCTTCTCATATACGATTTCTTCTTCTCCTCTCTTGAGTTTGAATGGTTCTTTATGAACTAAAGGACTAAGCTAAGGAAAACCAGCTGAGACCTAGGCTGATTCTTGGCTGGGAAGTCTTGAGGAACTTGAAGCATTCACCTAGGAGGTTCAGCTGAGACCTTAGGAGAATTAAGCTCAAGAATTGAAGGTTATGGCTGAGGATTTAGCAGCTAATTGAGGTAAGCTCTAATATGAACTTGTTGAAGGATTTTGATTGTTAGGGAAGAGTTAGACTGGTTTTGAAGGATGAATTTATGCTGATTTGGGACAATAGTTTCAATATAATTGTTAGGAATTGTGTGTTTAATGTATGTGATTTAAGCCTTGAGTTCATAGTTGATTTTAGTCTGGATTGGGAGATTAGTTAAGGTGAAGTTTCTGGGGAAAATTGGCTGGGAAAAACATGTGAAAAACACAGAATTTCTGGGCTCGGCGGGGCGCGCTGCGACCCAGTTCTAGGGCGCTGCAGTGCGTGTGGCCAATTGGCCTAGGAATGCTCTCTGAGAAGGGGGCATGCCGCGACCACTAAGCCAAGTCGCGACCAGCCTCCCATTTGGCTTGGGGTTCTCCTCTCTGACTTAGGGGCAAGTCGCTACCCATTAGGCCAGATCGTGACCGCCTATGGATTTTAGTCTTAGAGTGGTTTCAATAATTGGTAAGGCTTGGGGGTTCAAACCTAGGCGCTCGGGACAATTTATACTACCCAGTTTAGTAGAAATTGGGGTCCCGGAGGCTAGTTTTCATCTCCTAAGTTTTTAAGTGAATTGGAAGTTGGTGATTATCCTTTGGCCACTGTGACTAGGTTTATTGCCAAGGCTCAGGATTGAGGATTATGCTTGAGACCATTTCGTTACCTTCATTCGGAATTCAAGGTAAGAAAAATGCACCCTTATGTGGCTATGTTAGGATTGAGATTCCCTGTATTTGAGTACATATGTTGTATGACTGTGATAATGCCATGTGAGCATGAAATGAATGACCTAAGAGAGCCGGGGCTGATAATTTGCGCACAGGACGCGGCTCAGCCACTGTGAGTTGGGATCAGCTAAATAAACACTAGACTCGACCTAAGCGAGCCAGAGTCAGTGGGTTAAATAGAGGGTGCGGCCTAAGGGCGTCGACCCTGAATATTGCATATTGATTGAGATAAATTGTTGATCGTGTATGCATACTGATATTAGTTTGATGACTATGACTTGTTAAATATCCGAATAACTGTCTTACGATTAATTGGATGCTAATGTTGCTTTTTATTGGGAATGCTGCCTATAATCTATTGTCAGTAGAATCTGGTAAATTATATTCATTGTCTTTGGGCTGTTGCTTAGTTGTGCTTGTTGTTTTAAGTTTTCTTGCTGGGCTTTGGCTCACGGGTGCTATGTGGTGCAGGTAAAGAGGTTGATTGTTGGACCAGCCATGAGTTGGAGAGTTTCAGGGGCGGTGTGTACATATGCGGCTTGCTCGATCTCCACGGTCGGGGTAGCTTGGGAGGAGCTAGGATTAAACCCTGTTTTTGTCGCTTAGGACGGCTAAATTGTATCTGTTTGTCTTTTATTAATCTGTAAACTGATTTCTGGGATCCTGTGTACAAACTTAATATTTTAATGAAAAATAACCATTTTGTTGACCAAATCTTTTATTACTTAACCTTGACTTAGTTTTCAAGTACACATTTAAAGTTCAAATGACTTGCTTAATAGGTTAAGAACTATTTTAAACACACAGTGTAACGATCTTGGTTATCTAGGGCGTTACAACTTGGTATCAGAGCAATCTAGGTTTAAGGGTTCTTGAAGACTGGCTGTGTGTGTGCATTCACCGCTAAGGATAAGCTTGACTCATGGTTAGGTATTTAATGACATGATTATGTGGTTAATTGTTTAAATTGAACCTATGTGCCTTATCTACATGTTAGTACAGAAATCATGATGAGTATGAATGTATTTGGTAGCAATGAAATTTGATAACTAATGCATGAGTAACGTAGATTGGTGCTTGATATGTTTAATATCTATATGATTATTGTGGTGTTTTGGACCTGCCCGAGGGATGGTTTCAGATATGAACATCAGGGCTGAGGGGTTTAGTCGGTGATTGTGGACTAATTCAGAATGTATGAGCTCAAAGTGGTTAATTGGACCTGGTATTGTTATAGTGAGGGTTGCAGATTATAGCTAGGGCTAGAACCCTCCATCTGCCCCTGGAATTCGCAGCAGACGTTTGTTGGTATGTGAGTAAAGTTGTGAGCTCAGATAGAGGAGAATAGATGGATGAAACAACGGGTTTTGTTGGAGGAAATACTACTTTGTATATCTTGACAGTAAGGGCACCAATGTTGGTTTAACCTGAGGGTGGAGACAGATAAGAATTACTGTATGGAAGGATTTAAAAGCATTATCCTCTGGTTTTGAGGAAGGTTTGGATTTGCTCAAGAATTGATTAGTGGATGGGCATGGCTAATCCCGTCCTTGATAGTATGAAGATGATAGGTCATGACATAGTAGTTGCGCCATGCATTTGCGGCTAAAGGATGTCCGAAAGTGGTGGGAAATGGTACCCAGACCCGAAATGTTGTCATGATAGGTTGGGAGGAATACAAACAGTGATTTGATAAAAGATACTACTATGCCGCAGTTTGAACTGCGAAGACTAATGAGTTTATGAACTCGGTTTGGAATGGCAAGATAACGACAGAGTATGTCAATAAACTTGAGGGGTTGGTTAATCCACTTGGGATTTGGTGCAAGCGGATGTAGCCCGAAAATAATGATTTATTTAAGGATTAAACTCTGGGATGGCCCAGAGCATCAGGGTCGCTCCAGTGCATGAGATTTTCATCTATGCTTGGGTAGCAGGGAGGCCCATGTTATTAAAGACATAAGAAACGAGGTATGGAGCATGAATGTTGTAGGGCAAGAAACGCACTTGGTGGTATTCCCATTTGTGGGATTAAGTAGGGGCCAATTCCCGGTAACTAGAAAAGAAGGACCCCTGATAGCTCTACTACTCCTGGTTCTGACAGGAAGGGGTATAGTTTACAGGTTGGCTGCCAGGGTGGTGATGTAACGTCCTGCGTTTCAGGTACCTTGAAACGACTCGGGTCGGGATTGTTTTCCCCAAGTTAAGAATATTATTTTAAATAATATTATATTTGTTTGGAATTTATTTCCATGAGTTATTGCTAGCCAAATTTTGAATTTTGTGTTTAAAAGTCAAGATAAGACTTTCGGTCTTGGACCGACACAAAAACCCTAATCGAGTAAAAATCTCAAAAAATAAAATGAAAAACTATGGAAAATATAGTTTCGGCATAAAATACATTCATAAAAATTAAAGTTTGGTCAAAAATAATAAACCTAAGAGAAAATGGAAATTTTAGGGCATTTTGTGTTAAATGCTTAATTTTACCGAATTGGGGAATTTTATTCCATGAATGGACCTTAGGTTAAATTTTATTGTGTGATTAATTAAATTAAATATGAGAGACATTTAATTTAATTATTATATGTTAAGTTTTATTTTTAAAACTTTATACGAGTGAAAAAGGTTATAGAAAGTCAATTTGGATTTTTCTTCTTAGGAAATATTTATTAACCATTTTTAAAAAAATTATATGATTACATAAATATAAATTAAATGGTCGGCCATGTGAGGTTTTAAAATTTTGTGGACCAAATTGATTAAGTTTTAAATCATATTTAATATATGTTAATGACACAAAGTGATAAAGGTAAAAACACTCAAGTGTTTAGATTTTTTTTTAGTTGATATGCTCATCCAAACCCTCACCCAACCGACCACCTCTCTCTCACAATCACTCTCATCTTATTTTTAAAAACTCTCTGAAGTTTTCTCTCCATTTTCAACCTCAAGAACACTAAGAAGGCTTGGAAGCTTAAGCTTTGGTCTAGGAAGGGTTTCCCTAAGGTAAAGTTTGAAAAAACTAGACTTTTGTAAAGTTTTTACCATAGATTTTTCAATAGCTAATTATATATGTTGTTGGGGGACTTGGTTAAGGTTTTGAAGGATCCAAAGCTTGTAGAAAGATCCAAACCTTAAGCAAGAACAACAAGAGGTAAAAAGTTTACTTTTTATGATTGTTATTGTATGGTTTTTATTTTTTAAGTATTATTTTGTATATTTAATGCTTAAAGTTTCTTATTGGTGATGTAATAAGGCTATGGTACTTGCTTTATAATTTTATGATGCTTGTGTGTTGATTTTTGAAAATAGGAACCAAAATCCCCAAGGGTTTTGTTGAAAACCCTAAAACAAAAATACAAGTTTTGAGCTGTGACTTCCAAGGGGTCAAGCATCCACTGTATATTGATTTTGTAAAATTTAATTATACTGTGATGTTTTTGAGATGGAGTACATAAAATTTAGCTTTTGAAACTTTCAAAAATGTTTAGAAATGAGTGAGTTATACTATTTCAAAGTTTAGGTAAAAAAAACTGTTTTTTCGTATTCTTAATTTCAGGACCAAGTTTGGACAGCCACTGTATAGTTCAAATGAACCCAATTTTTTTCTAAAAATTGGTGGACATATTCTTTACATAACCTAGTATTTCACTGTAAAATTTGGTGACAAAATATTGAACGGTTTGAAAGTTTTTAAGTGCCAAAGTTTGGAGAAAATAAGGACTTGAAAATAAGGTCATTTTTACCTCATTGTTGGAAAATATTTTCACCAATAAAAAATGCTCCTTTTGACCTAATATTTTACAAAGACCTAACTAGTATACCAAAAATGGAATTGGGAAATTTTGGTAACAATTGAGTAAGTAAATTTAAAGTTATGACCTAACAAAGTATATAGTTAAAAATGTGAAAAATAGTGTTTTAACACTTAGTGTAAAAAATGGGATTTTGGAACTTAAGGTAAAAAGTAAAATTTTGCTTATTGCAAGATAAAAACTTGGTAAGTCTTGAAAACATATTTTGACCTAAAATACCACTTTGAGATTAGTAAAAATTATTTTTATTAAAGAATTTTTATTCTTTCTAAAAAATAAAAGATTTAATTTATTAATAAGTTAATAAATTAAAAGAGGGTTTAAAACCCTATATTTTGAGAAAATAATTAAGTAAATTATTTTTCTAGTAAGAAAACTTGATTAATTGACTTCGAAAAATTAACTAGACAAGATAAGAAATTTTTAATGGTTTTCCTAATTAAGTTAAAATTAGGCTACTTCCTTAAACCATTTTTTAGAGATTAAAACCTTAAGAAAAATAAAAGGAAAATTAAGAGATTATTTTCTTGTAAAATAATTAAGGAATTTAATTAGTATTTTCTGGATATAATACCGGCTAAAATCTTCTATATAATTAACCGACTTGTGAAAGTACGGGTTAATAGCGATACTTTTAAAGAATAAGATTTTTAACGGATTGTGGGAAAATACTATTGTGATACCTGAGCCTAGGTGTCAAGACCATAGGATAGGTCTCCCCAAGACTTAGGGTTTAGTCTCAAATTTTTTAGTATGAATTTCTTGAATGGGTTTAAAATCAAATAAGGATCATTAATCCTTACAAATGATTTTTTTTAAAATGACCAAACTGCCCAATATAATAATAATGAATTATGAAGTGCCATAATTAATCCGAGTTACTGTATGGATGATTACAGTATTGGCTAAGCATAACTGGATTATACATTGGAGGGTGAAATCTTGTTGAGAGCAAAGGACTCCAAGTAAGTCAACTTCTATTGTGTGGCTACAACATGAAACAACTATTGTATTGTATGTTAGTATAGGGACACATGCACATATATACTCTGTCGTAGAAAGTTTGCATATAGATGTTAGTCTAGTGGGTGCTGATTAAGAAAATATGACCGGTAGATATCCATTATATTCTAGACGATTGATCCCCGTCACACTGCTTAATTTTATTATGTCTAGTTCATTACCGCAGTGAGTGGCCAAGAGGTGAGGATTATGTAATGCCCCGAATTTCCTAATAAGGTTTAGGACCTTGATTAGGAGGCCGGGAGGGCCATAAATGATTTATTATGGTATTAAATGATTATATGCATGTTAATGTGAATTATATTATTATATGGTGATAAATGCATGCATATGGCGGTATTTATAATTATAAGGGCATTTTGGTAATTTGGCCTGTTGGGTGCATATTATAATTTGTGAATGAGATTTCATTATTATGGAGATATATTTGAGCTATTCGGCATGAGACGATCTTATATTATTGATTAGTGGTTTTGTCATAACGGGGTCAATTATTGGGTAATAAGAATGTTTATTTGGTGATAAATTAGGAGTATTTGAGGTTAGGAGGAAATTCTGGAAGTTTTGATTATAAAGTCCCCGGGGATGTTTTTGGGACCCCGAGCACTAGGTTTTATTTGAGGTTACTTAAGCTTGAAGTAGCTTGTCAGATAGAACGTACGTTAGAAAATCTCTCTCTCCCTTCTCGATAGTTCATTTTACCGTTCGAAGCCTTTTTGAAGGAATCTCGAGTTCTAGGAGTCGGAATCAAGCGAGGGTCGAGGCATAGCGATCCTAGGAAATATTAGAAGCTTCTTAACCGAAGGATTTGATGGAAAACAACCTAATCGAAGGTAATCTAAGTTTAAGTTTTAAGTTTTCAAAGTTTTTAAGCTTAGAATTGGACTTTGTGAATCGTTGAGTTTTTGGTTCGTTTGAGCCTTGGGTTTTGATGGTTTTGGACCATTGCGAAGCTTGGAAACTTTGATTTGATGATTTGGGAATTTTTAGGCATGTTTTTGGAGGATTTGGGAAGTTGGAAATCGTGTTTGGGGATGGCCCAGGGTTGGGGGCCGCGACCTTAGCTCGATGAAGCAGGTGCCCCAGTTTTGTTCTTGCTGGACACCGCGGCCCTTGGTGTTGGGCACCGCGGGGCTTGCTTCAGGTTTTGCTGGGGCCCGCGGCACAAGGTGCCAGGGCCGCGACTCTTAGCCAGGGTTGAGCCCGTTTGTGTGTTTTGACCCCGGGAACATAGTTTTAGGCCTCGGGATGGTTCCTACTACCTGGATTAGTTTGGATTGATGTCCCGGAGGCTAGATTTTGGTTTGGAAACCTATGTTGATCATTTTTATTGATGGTGTCCCATATTTGGTTATGACTAGGTGACCGCTAAGGGCTTAAAGGTTGATCGTTCTCAAGGGTCGTTCTTATATTGATTCAAGCTCGAATCTGAGGTAAGAAAACTGCACCCTGTGTACATGTGACATGCATCGTTATTATTGATGCATGTTGGAGTATTAAATGTGGCATGCATGATTATTGTTGAGGCATGTCAAGTGATTAAATATGATGCATGTGATGCATGAGAAACATGTAATTAGGACATGCTTTGTATACGGAGTATGATATTATTCAGAGCTTGAGCCTCTGTGTTTATGCATGGTCCTAATTATACTAGTAATTGTTGAGTAAGCATGCTGAATGCCTTTATTTGGATATTTGACATATGTTATATGTTTGGTGGCATTGCTTACTTGTATATGTACTGACTAGTCAGGGATACTGACCTAAGAGTCAGAAATGGCATAGCGTCATGAACGCCGAGCCAAATGAAGATTAGATCTAATCGATATCAGCATTGAATGGCTCTAAGGCATTAACGCTAGACCGACCCTAAGGTCGATGAACTTATAAGCGCTTGTCTAGTCTAAGACTAGTTACTAGAGCCGGGGCCTAGGGCCCAGGTGACTGCTTGTCACACGGCTAGGGAACGATGTTCCAAGGTTATGACTCTATGGTCATGAGGAAGGTTATGTTGGTGACTAATCACCATGCACCTATCCTGTTTAAGCTATGGAAGGTTCACTTATCTGTTAAGCCCTGGTGACCCTATCGTCACATGGCTGGAGGGGGCTGTACCCACTTTTGTGACTGTCACCTATTTGTTTGGACTGAAAGTCCTGGATGATTATTATGATCGTTGGTTGATGTATTATACTCAACATTGCGTTTCTATATTGGGGCTAAGAGTCCTGGATGATTATTATGATCATTTGTTGATGTGTTATACTCAACGACGTTTCGATATTGGCCTAAAGGTCTGGATGATTATTATGATCATTGGTTGATGTGTTATACTCAACATTATGTGGATCTGTTGCCTACTGGGATAGGCTTATATTTGCTAGGCGTGTGCCTTATGGTCTGATGACATGTTATAACTGTTCATGAGCATATTAAGTTTTCTTGTTGAGCTTTGGCTCACGGGTGCTATGTGGTGCAGGTAAAGGCAAAAGAAAGCTGGACTATCCTTGAGTTGAAGAGCTTAGGTGATGATGTGTACATATGCAGCTGCTCGTCCACCACGGCCGAGGTTTGAAGAGGAACTAGGGTTGAACCCTATTTTGTCGCATAGAACGGCCTGTTGTAAATGTTTTCTTGTAGTAGACTCTGAAATTATAATTTTGGGATCCCAATGTATATATTAAACATTCTAATGAAACGTTACATCTTAACCAAAAAATTTAATCCCTAAACCGCTAATCATACTTAGTTACACGATTTTGGCCAAATGACTCGATTAGCGAGTTTAGCACTGTTTACAAGGCACACCGTAACGGTCCCTGGAGTTTAGGGCGTTACAGATTGCTGGTTTAAACCTAGGGGTGCCAAAATGAATGGGACCTAGGGGCCCTCATGCTTACTTAATCAGTGAACGGTTAGAACCCGAGCAAGTGCTCTGATAAGTTATTCTCGGATAGTAGCCGTGAATATTGGCCATTCAGTGAGAGTTCCTAGAGATACTAGGCGTTGCCAAGTTTGAGTGAGGATGAACACCCTAGGGGCAACTGCTCACTATCACCACTGATTAACATAAAAGTCTCTGTAAACCCGTGTAACTTTGATTACACTCTTAGATAAGTAGTGATGCCCTAGTTAACGCGATAGTTACCCTTGATGGGGATATTTATTGGCTAGATCTTAGTGTTGAGACTCGGTTCACTCTTACATATTAGCATTTATGCTGGAGGGTGTGTTATGCCTGAATTGTTGGAAATTGTCGAGCGTTGGTCTCGAATTATATTGTTATATATTATATCTGCTTACTCTGGGATTTTCTGAGTGCAGGGATTTATAGGTTTATATGAAATAGTTGTGATATTTTATATTTGCTTGCTCTAGGATTTTTCTAAGTGCAAGAATTTATCTGTTTATAGGAAATAGTTTGCCATTGGTTTTCAGGCATGACCATAAGTTTTTCAGGATGCTTTTGCGTTCTCGAAATTGATTGCGTAGGGTCCAAATGGATCCGGAACCCTAATTTTTGTGAGCTATTGTTATCTGTGGACAGTAACTTGGTCAGTGACCACCTGTCATCTCTGCATGCTTTTGTTTTTAAAATTGAACTTACTAAGCATTTTCGCTTACCTAGTTGCTTCCTGTTTTAGGTAAGAACAAGGGCAAGGCAGAGCAGTGAGTGCTGGAGTCCACCTTGCGATTGTACATGTGGACCGACCCTTTTGGGAAGTCGTTTTGTTTTGGAAATGTTGTGTTATTTTCATAAACTAGGTTCATTTTACTATTCATAAAATATGTTTGTATTAAATGTTAAGTATGGCCATACGAATTTTTAAAAAAGTTTTTTTTTATACGGGTTTTTGAGACATTTTGTTAAATGAAAACATTTATATTTCCGCATCATCGAGTCTTGAAAATCCGGGTTGTTACATGCGATGAGGCATAGTGAGGTTATTTAGTGTGTGCCAGAAGCGGGATGACGCCAGGTAAGGGCATGTTTTCTACATGGAATGATTAGGCATGTTAGGGCAGATTGCCCAAGATTAGAGAAGGGAAGAATAGTATGCCTTGTTACATTTAGAGCCCGAGGCTAGTTCCTCAGAGGTGACCGGTTGACTTGATAGTCCTCGTTCTTGATTATATAATGAGCTGGAAGAGTTTGGTGTTGCGTATCTCCCAGGAAAGATTCAGATATGAAGTACATGCCTCAAGGTTGTTATACGGTGGGGCTTGAGATATTAGTGCCTGTTAAGGGAGAGTTAGTGACTTTTAAAAGAAAAATTGGAATACAAGTAGTAAGAGGGTTCGTAGTGAAAGTGATTGAGCTCGTCATATGAGAGCCTTGATATGAGCCTGAATGGGAGATAATTTGTTAGATTAGGGACAACCATGGATTGTAGGGGACATCACTTGGGGTATATTAGTTGGATTGAATGGAAACTAGGTTGGTCAGTAGAGTTTCAGATGGGCATGCAAGGAGTTGTTAGGTACTCTTCAAGCTTTGGGTATGGATAGACTCGATATCAGGGACATCATGAGGAATGATATGAGCTTAGTGGAAAGAAATAATGGTTCAGTTGAAGAAGTATTAAACTTAGGGATGGATTAGACGGCGCATCGTATCGTGGGATTCATTGACATCGCCTGTTAAGGATGAAGAGTTTAATTGCCCGGTTACAAGACAAGACAATGTTTTCAGGAATTGATCTTTGATTTGGTTATTACCAGCTGAGGATCAAGGAAAGAGATATTTCAGGAATTATTACTTGTACCAAGTGGGATGTGATGGATTATCAGTGAAGGTTCTTAACTGACCTATGCTTCAGCAACACAACTCAATCAGAAATTCAGGAACGACGTGGATGGGTCACATCCAGATTGGTTAGGGATGGGTTGGTCTACTCCTAGAATGTGAACGAATACCGCATTGATGATACTAAGATTGAAGAAGCAGGGTTTCAATAAGGTTCTAGAACGTGTAAGCTTTGATTTTTTTCCAAAGGTATTCAGGGTCACGCTATAGGAAGTGAAGGGATCAAGAATGAAGGGAATTTGGTCAGAAGTCACAAAGAAATAACTGAAGAACGCCTGAGGAGTAAGTAGTACTGTGGGACCAGTGGATGCGTCATTTACTACTTGAAGTATCCTCGAGAATAACTACACTCGAGATTGGGATGACACAAGAATCTAAAGTTGGACTAAATTGATGGTTTTGTATCATATTTTTTCAGATGGCAGAATAAGGGTTGGTTAGCACCCTGTGATATTGTAATCCGTGTGCAATGGATGGATACTAAAGGGCAACATGAAGGACTTGTCTTTGTTTAAGACATGAAATTGAAAGGACTGTTATTCGTGCCTCACGGTAAATGAAAGAATAAGAACACGAATGTTATATATGGAATATAAGGTGACGGTAATGCCAGATAACCACAGTTAGATGTAGTGCTGACACCTACAGAATAGAAGTGAATGCAATAGTGTAAAGGATTCGAGCGTGAGGTCATCGGTAAAGGAATATCTTTGAGGCCAAAACCTAGCAGAAATTAGTGGGAAATTTATATTGGAAATCTTTGATACATAAGGGAAAATTGATATAGAAGTTGACCTCCTAAGTTGGAAAGATCTGTGCCAGTTTGATAGGATGCCACAGATTACAGTATCTCTATGGACAATGGAATTCAGAAAGAAGATATTCTGGAAATGATTCACAACCCTACTATGTCAGTATGAAAGAATTAAGATATGAAGATCAGATAAGTGATCCGATGAAACCTGGTGTTGAGGTGGAGGTCCTAGAGGAATATTGTACTATCTCTTAATGGATATTGCAACCAGGAAGTTTAAAGGGATGTTGAGATCCAAAATTCGTATATTGGAAGATAAAATGGTACAGTGGTGGAACGTAAGAGTTGACCACATTAGATAGCAAGTAAGATGATTGGACATGGAAAGTTGTGACCTAGCAGATTGAGTTAATGCACTTTGGTTTGTGTGAACGGGTGACATAACATGGTATTTGATAGTGTAGGGTTGAGACCCTTTATTTTCCAAGTTCTATAAAGGAAATAGAAAGCAAAGGGAATAAAATTGAAACCTAGAATTATTGATTATCTTCATATAGAATGGCAATCTGAAGAAGTGACTCAAATTTTAAAGAATTATGCATCGAATGTGCAAATGTTTGGGATATTAAGATAAGTATGGTCCCTTGATGAAATGGTCACAGTGATGAATGCCAGATTACGGCTAGGGTGACACGGCATAGGTTATGGTAAGAAAGAAGGCAAGAAGTACCAGTTCTACGTAAGGAAATGAAAGATAGTGAGTATCATGGTTTAGTATTGGTTGGGGAAAACCAATGAGGTTATTAGAATTATTAGGGCAGAAGTGTCTGCCTATCTGAAAGGACATAAGAGTTCACAAGTTTTAAGTATAGGAACATGAAGTTCTAGGACAGGAGACTTGTGTTTCTCCGAACATTGCAGACAAGAAAGAGTATGATACTTTGGGGAAGAAAGAGGAGTTTTGACTCCCGATTCAATAAGGATTCTTAGATCGTATCAAGGATTAGGCCAGGGGCCTACAAGTTAGCCTTACCCTAGTAATTGTGGTGGCTTATGAGTATTACTGGTGCCATGAAAAGACAAGGAAATGCATAACAATCATCGCTGATGAAGTAAGAAGACTTTGGGATTTCAACGGAGTTATTGCGCAATAGAATCTAATGGAATTATGATAAGGAAATAAGGTTTTATGGAACAAAATTATCACTCTAGTAAGAGTGTTATTGAAGGATAAAAAGATAAAGAATTGGACTCTGAAATTATGGTCAGATGTACGAGATTTATTACCCGAAGTGTTTGAATAAATTTCGATGACGAAATTGTAATAAGGAGGGGATAGTTGTAACGACCCAAAATTGCTAATAAGGCTTAGGGCCTTGATTAGCATGCCAGGTGGGGATAATTGGTTATATATATGTGTTTAAATGGTTAAATGCATGATTATGTGGTATGCATGATTAGTATGACTATATGGATATATCATATGCATGTTTATGAGTATTAGATATGCATGTTTATAAGTATTAGTTATGCATGTTTATGAGTATTAGATATGCATGTGGGCCTTTTATAGCTTATAAGGGCAAATTTGTAATTTTGGCCTGTTGAGGGCATAAATGTAATTAAATTTGATAAATTGTTTAGACCACATTATTATGTGGATATATTTGCAGTATATGGCTCGAGACGGTCCTAGTGAGCAGATTAGCGAAATAGTCACAGCGGGGTTTAATACCTGGCTCGGGGGGAGCCTAGGGGTATTTTGGGGAGTTTAGAGAATGTTTTGGAATTTATTTGATATTGAATAAGAAATTGGTAATTAGTTAGACATGACGGGGTTAAGTGGTAAGTAGTAGGGACACTTGAGGAATTAGCGGGAACTGGGGACGAAATGACCATTTTACCCCTAAAGCAATTGAATGGCTAGTATTACAAGGGAGGGCATTTTGGTCATTGTGTGGATTAGGAGTAAGGTCGGCTAGGTACTAAGGGTACTTAGAACTCACTCAACTTACTAGGAAGGTGCTAGACTCTCTATCTCTTTCTCTCTCCCTCTTCTCATATACAATTTCTTCTTCTCCTCTCTTGAGTTTGAAGGGCTCTTGATGAACAAAGGACTAAGCTAAGGAAAACCATCTGAGACCTAGGCTGATTCTTGGTTGGGAAGTCTTGAGGAAATTGAAGCATTCACACAGGAGGTTCAGCTGGGACCTTAGAAGAATTAAGCTCAAGAATTGAAGGTTATGGCTGAGGATTTAGCAGCTAATTTAGGTAAGCTCTAATCATTGAACTTGTTGAAGGGTTTTGATTGTTAGGGAAGAGTTAGATTGGTTTTGAGGGATGAATTTCTACTGACTTGGGGTAATAGTTTTAGTATAATTTTTAGGAATTATGTGTTTAAAGTATGTGATTTAAGCCTTGAGTTTATAGCTGAGTTTAGTCTGGATTGGGAGATTAGTTAAGGTGAAGTTTCTGGGGAAAATTGGCTAGGAGAAACATGTGAAAAACCCAGAATTTCTGGGCTCGGAGGGGCGCGCCGCGACCCAGTTCTAGGGCACCGCAGCGCGTGTGGCCAATTGGCCCAGGAATGCTCTCTGATAAGGGGGCGCGCCGCGACCCACTAAGCCAAGTCGTGACCCACCTATGGATTTTAGTCTTAGAGTAGTTTCAAGAATTGGTAAGGCTCGGGGGTTCGAACCTAGGTGCTCAGGACAATTTCTACTACCCGGTTTAGTAGAAATTGGGGTTCTGGAGGCTAGTTTTCATCTCGTAAGTATTTAGTGAATTAGAAGTTGATGATTATCCTTTGGCCATTGTGACTAGGTTTATCGCCAAGGCTCAGGATTAAGGATTATGCTCGAGACCATTTCCTTACCTCCATTCGAAATTCAATGTAAGAAAAATGCACCCTTGTGTGGCTATGTTAGGACTGAGATTCCCTTTATTTGAGTACATATGTTGTATAACTGTGATAATGCCATGTGAGCATGAAATGAACGACCTAAGAGAGTTGGGGTTGATAATTTGTGCACAGGACGCAGCTCAGCCACTATGAGCTGGGGTCAGCTAGATAAACACTGGACTCGACCTAAGCGAGTCGGAGTTAGTGGGTTAAACAGAGGGTGCGGCCTAAGGGAGTCGACCCTGAATATTGCATATTGATTGAGATAAATTGTTGAACGTGTATGCTTACTGATATTAGTTTAATGACTATGACTTGTTGAATATCTGAATGATTGGCTTATGATTGATTGGATGCACTGTTGCTTTTTATTGGGATTGCTGTGTATAATTTATTGTCAGTAGAATCTGGTAAATTATATTTGATGTCTTTGTGTTGTTGCTTAGTTATGATTGTTGTTTTAAGTTTTCTTGCTGGGCTTTGGCTCACAGGTGCTACGTGGTGCAGGTAAAGGGGTTGATTGTTGGACCAGCCATGAGTTGGAGAGCTTCAGGGGAGGCATGTACATATGCAGCCTGCTCGATCGCCACAGTCGGGGTAGCTTGGGAGGAGCTAGGATTAAACCCTATTTTTGCCACTTAGGACAACTAAATTGTATATGTTTGTCTTTTATTAATCTGTAAACTGATTTGTAGGATCTCATGTACGAACTTAATAATTTAATGAAAAATAACCATTTTGTTGACCAAATCTTTTATTACTTAACCTTGACTTAGTTTTCAATTACACATTTAAAGTTCAAACGACTTGCTTAATAGGGTAAGCACTATTTTGAACACACAGTGTAACGGTCTTGGTTATCCAGGGCATTACAATCTAAGTATCTTATATGCCCCCAAGTGATCGAGGGTCTTAAGGTGCTTGGTCACTTGCCATAGAAAGTACCTATTGGAACATAACTTCTCATGTAACTTATAAATAGTTACGAATATAGAAAAACAACACATTTGAAGAGAAAATACTTGTAAAAAAATTCAATAATTTGCAAGAATAACTGGCTGCAAACAGTTCCTTTTATTTCTCGTAAAAAATGGACAAAATTCATGTCTATACGAGCAATCATAATGATCTTACACTTATAAACAAGCCACCCCTTGAAAAAGCGATGTTTTATTGGTAATACTTGCATAGGTGTTCTCCATTCCAATAGCGAGGAATGAGATCTCCATTTAGTCGAGCAAGTTTATATGTTCCTAGTTGGAGGATTTCTTCGACTTGATAGGGGCCTTCCCAATTTGGTCCGAGAACCACAACAGCTTGGTAGCGAGTGTTGAGAAAAACTCTTCTACGTACTAAGTCTCCCATAACAAAATTACTTTTGCATTTTTTTGAGTTAAAATATCGAGCGAATTTTTGTTGATGAGCTGCTACTCGTAGTTGGGCTTTCTCTCAATGTTATTCGAACAAGTCCAATGATTCCATCAAAAATTGGTGATTTTTATTCTGGTCGTATGTTAACCTCCTATGCAATGGTGGGTCTAATTCAACTGGTAGCATGACCTCATACCCATATGCCAGATAAAATGGTTTGTGGCTGATTGTTGTTCGGTGTGCAGTTCAATACGACCAGAGTACTTTGGGCAGTTCTTCTGGCCAAACTCCTTTTTCCTGCTCGAGTATTTTGTTTAGGGTGTCTTTCAATGTTTTGTTTATAGCTTCGAATTTCCCATTCACATGTGGATGTGCAACAGATGAGAAGCTCTTTGTGATTCCATGTCGCTTGCAGAAATCAGTAAAAATGTCACTATCAAATTGTGTGTCGTTATCTGACACTATTTTCTTTGGTAATCCATAGCGACAAATAATGTTCTTAACAACAAAGTCAAGAAATTTCCTTGATGTGATTGTTATCAGCGGGTCAGCTTCAGCCCATTTAGTAAAATGTTCGACAGCTACAACTACATATTTAACACCACATTTTCCTGTTGGTAAAGATTCGATCAGGTCTATACCCCAAACCGCAAACGACCAAGGGCTCTGCATTTGTTTTAATTCATTTGGAGCTGCTCGATGTATTTTAAAGAATCTTTGACACTTGTCACATTTTTGTACATGCTCCATATCTTTTTTGAAAGACTCTGCCCCCCCCCCCCCCAGCGTTATAACCATAAAACCCTTCATGTACTTGTTGCAAGAGTTCTTTGGCTTTTTATTTGGTGAGACACTGTAATAATGGTAGCGAGTATCCTCATCAATATAAGGCTCCATCGACTAATAAAAATCGAGCAGACTTCCTCTGAAGTCTTTTTGACTCGTTTTGTTCAGCAAGAAATAACCCATATTCGAGATATTTTATGATGGGATTCATCCAAGTATCGACTGCTGTAATGACCCACTAATCTAGACTTTTTGGACCATTAACGAAACTATACATAAACTTACATTTTTACGAAAATACCATAATTTTATTGAGTAACTTGTAAAATAAGAGTTACTTACAAATAAATACTAAGAAGGATATGGGATCCCATTGTCTTTAAAAACAAAACATGATTTAAATGAAAAGAATTACATAAGAATGCAGAAAATACATATAAAACCATAAGAAGGTAAAATGAGACTATATCCTCGAATCGAATAATGCTCGGCCCCTTGACTCCATTCACCATCGATACACATCCTCTAAGCGTCACGAATCTTACCGCCACTAAAGCTATTTTCCTGCACATAAAACAAAAAGGAATGAGCCTAATGCCCAGCAAGGAAAATCTAACACATAGTCATACACATAAATTTCATAATAAACGTAAAGACATATCATAACACTTAATACATACACTTATTATAATGGCCATTATTACTTGGGGTCCCATAGACTAAACAAGCTTATGCCCATGAGATTAGTGGGGTCCTACTAGCTAAGTAGGCATATGCCCAAAATCTTTTTGGGGTCTTGTTAGTCAAATAGGGCATAAGCCCAAGCCTACAAACATACACATTCATAACATATTCATAACATATCATATTTCATAACATAACACATAAGATAACATAAGCAATACACATATAGATTCTATCCTATTTTCCTTACCAAAGTTACCGGGATATGATGGACTGAGTTGGGACTTTTGGAACACTCCTAAAACCATATGAGAAAGAGTGAGTCTTATGAAGAAGAAGAAATGAAAATGAATAGGAAGACTAAACCATTGAGAAATATGCTTACCACAACTTATGTGCTTAAGAACTTGGATTCCCTAACCAAAATAAGAATGAGGTTAGGGGACTGAGTAGAAGGCTTTGAGAAAGAAAACAACATGAAACAAATGAAATAGAGTTTCGGGTTTACCTCAAAGACTTGCAAGACCAATCTAACCACAACCGAAATACTAAAGAACCTTACTTCCCAAAGTGTTTGATAAGCTAAAGATGATTAAGCTTATGACTTTCCCACCCAAGTGTTTAACTCTCACACTCTCCTAGCACTTGCAGCTTCTGAACTTAGAGTAAAAGGTGAATAATGGCTGGGTACTAGGTCCTATTTATAGAGTTTGGGAATGAAAGTATCTTGATTTTACTTGAATAAAAATAATGGCTTTTTAGGTGAAAATAATTTGAATAATCGTTCAGCAGAGGCTGAAGACTCGTTCAAAAGATGCTGGACTTATGAAGGAGTTTGAATGGCTAAAGGGAATGAATTCAAAAACATTTGAAATTACACTGAAGGAGGAGATATATCGCCCCCTGTAGGTGATATATCGCCTGGGCCAGTATGCCCGAGGCTGCCGTGCATCGTCTCGTGTTTTCCGTATCTACGTGCTGCGATATATCGCCCCCTATAGCTGCGATATATCGGCACACGCTGAATAATTAAACACGAAATTACACATTTTTAGCTAAGTTTGAATGGAGTAAACAGCCTTGACTAAGCCCTCAACGTATTCAAAGTTGCTGACTGACCCTATAACATTCAAACTTTACTCCTTATTAAATTTAATCCTCAAAAATACTTAATCCTTAATCACCATTCATAACATGTACTTAAAATCCTATTGGTTGATATCTAAACCTTATAGTATAATAAATATAATCCTTAATATTAGTCACATTAATCAAACCTTAGGTTAACTTAATATTCTTAAACTATAGATTAAACTTAGAAAATCTATAAGTACTACTATGAGTGTCCAAATAATTCCCGGTCTGAACCAAAAATCCACAGTAACAAAGATAATACTATACATACTATAATAATACTAAATAATTAGCTAAGTAAAGTTCTTGGACTCTACAACTACATTAATAACCATGCTAGAGTCTTTTTCTTGTATACTAGGGGTTGCTATGTGTTCGACCGAAATAATGTTTTGTGTATCAACATCTTTTCCACTAGCTAACTTTGCTAGCGCACCATGTTGGAGTTCTGGTCATGAGGTACTTGTTGCAAAGTATTTTTTTTTTAAATTGTGCCAACAAGTCCTTAGCTTTATTCAAATAGGCAACCTTCTTCAACCTTCGGGCCTGATATTCTCCTAATATTTGATTCACCCACCAGTTGTGAATCACTATAAAACTCTAGTGATTGTGCATTAACATATTTTTCTAGACTTAATCCCATGATCAATGCTTCATATTCAGCTTCATTTTTTGAATAAGTGAAGCCAATCCTAAGTGCACAATGGAAACGGTGTCCCTCTAGTGTGATAAGAATTAAACTCGCCCTGGAGTTGTGTTTGTTAGACGAACCATCTATGAACAACTTCTAGACTGGGATTTTTTCTTCTTGCTCTTGTGCTACGGATGTCCTCTCGGTGACTGAAAGTCCAATAAACTCGGCTACAAAGTCAGCCAAAGCTTGTCCTTTTATTGCTGCTAGAGCCTGGTAGGTAATCTCAGACTGCCCTAATTCTACAACCCATTTAAGTAGTCGATCAACAGCTTCTGGTTTTTGCAACACTTGGAAAAGGCTGATCGGTGAGTACTGTTATTGGATGAGCTTGAAAATAGGGTCGCAGCTTTGCCAGAACTTAGAAGTAAGATAATTTCTCGATGGCAGGATATCTTAATTTTGCTCTTATCAACTATTTACTTATATAATACAATGCGCTAGCAAGCATATTCTGTGACTGCTAGATAGACATACAAAGTTTCTCCTTTGAATGGCTTGGAAAGCCTTCTCACTTTCTTCTACCCATTAAAATTTATTGCTACTCCTCAACAGATTAAAAAATGGAACACACTTGTCTGTAGATTTGGAAATAATTCTGCTAAGGGCAACAATCCTTCCTGTTAAACTTTGAACATCCTTAATTCTAGCTGATGATTTCATCTTGATCAGAGCTTGGGATTTTTTGGGGTTGGCTTCTATTCCTTGTGAGTTTACTATAAATCCAAGGAATTTTCTAGATCCTACCCTGAACAAACATTTAAGAGGATTAAGCTTCATCTAATTTTTTTTCAAGATGTTGAAGCATTCTTGAAGGTCATTTACATGTCCGCCAACTTTCTTTGACTTGACCAGCATGTCGTCGACGTATACCTCCATATTGTTTCTGATCTGGTCTTTGAACATGTGGTTCACTAACCGCTGGTAAGTAGCCCCTGCATTTTTTAGACCGAACGACATCACCTTGTAGCAGTACTATTGTACCTAAGTAATACGAGCTGATGTGTTTTGGGTCGTGGTACAGCTGGCAAGCACTTAATAAGGCTATCCATATTTTGAGAACGCAGTACAAGTTCTAAATGGGTAGCCCGGGTCAACCATAGGTCGACAAGACATCAAAGAGATCGTCTATCCATATCTTCAGGTACTACAATCATAGCTTGAGCGTCTCAACGCTTAGATCGGTTTAGCTTACAAACCTCTAGCTCACATGGTGTGCATTAAGCTCGTTGCCAATGCATGGAATACACTGGCTTGAATTCCTGAAGACTCGGAGACTTTATATGAGTAATTAATATATTGTAACCCTTGCTCGAGAAATGTGGTATATCAGGCAATCAATGTATTTAAGGTAATTATTTGTATGTTTGGAAAGTTACCCATTCTTGTAAGTTACCCAATATTAAATGTTACCCGAAGTTTTCCAATGAACCCCTATAAATAGAGAGGGAATGGACTAATAAAGGGACCGAATGTTTTATGCAAAAACTCAGCCAAAATTGTCTTAAACAATTTTCCATAGATCTGAAAAAGAATAATATAGACTCGTTGACCATGTGTGTAACGCCCTATGTAGAGTCCAAGAACTTTACTTAGCTAATTGTTTAGTAGTATTATAGTATGTTTAGTGTTATCATTGTTACTTTGGATTTTTGGTTCAGACCGGGAGTTATTTGGACACTCATAGTAGTACTTATAGATTTTCTAAGTTTAACCTATAGTTTAAGAATATTAAGTATAACCTAAGGTTTGATTAATGTGTCTGATATTAAGGAATATATTATTATATTATAAGGTTTAGACATCAACCAATAGGATTTTAAGCACATGTTTTGAATGGTAATTAAGGATTTAGTATTTTTGAGGATTAAATTAAATAAGGGTAAAAGTTTGAATGTATAGGGTCAGTCAGCAGCTTTGAGCACGTTGAGGGCTTAGTCAAGGCTGTTTACTCCATTCAAACTCAGCTAAAAATGTGTAAATTCGTGTTTAAATATTCAGCGTATGCCGATATATCGCAGCTATAGGGGGCGATATGTCGCAGCACGTAGATACGGAAAACACGAATCGATGCACGGTCGCCTCGGGAACAAAGGTCCAGGCGATATATCGCCTATAGGGGGCGATATATCGCCTCCACCAGCATGAATTCAAATACATTTGAATTCTTTTCCCTTCAGCCATTCAAACTCCTTCAACAGTCCAACATCTTCTGAACGAGTCTTCAGCCTCTGCTGAACGATTATTCAAATGATTTTCACCTAAAAAGCCATTATTTTTATTCAAGTAAAATCAAGATATTTTCATTCCCAAACTCTATAAATAGGACCTAGTACCCAGCCATTATTCACCATTTGCTCTAAGTTCAGAGGCTGCTAGTGTTAAGTGAGTGAGAGAGTGTAAACACTTGGTTTGGGGAAAAACTATAAGCTTAAACATCATAAGCTTATCAAACACTTGGGAAGTAAGTGAGTGCTATAGTATTTCGGTAGATGTTAGATTGATCTTGCAATCTTTGAGGTAAACCCAAAACTCTAGTCCTTTCTGTATTCTATGTTATTTCTTTTCTCAAAACCTTCTACTCAGTCCCCTAACCTTATTCTTATTTTTGGTTAGGGAATCCAAGTTCTTAAGCACTTAAGTGGTGGTAAGCATATTTTCGTTTAATGGTTTAGTCTTCCTATTCTCTTTCATTTCATCTCCTTTCTTTAGACTCACCCTTGTTCATTGTGGTTTTAGGAGTGTTCCAAAAGTCCTAACTCAGTCCATTTTATCCCGGTAACTTTGGTAAGGAAAATAGGCTAGAATTAATATGTTATGTGCTTATGTTATCTATATGTTTATGTTATTAAAAGTGTTATGATATGTATATGTGTATGTAGGCTTGGGCATATGACCCATATGACTAACAAGACCCCAAATGGGTTATGGGCATATGACCTACTTAGCTAGTAGGACCCCATTAACCCCATGGGCATATGCTTGTTTAGTCTATGGGACCCCAAGTAATAATGGCCATTATAATAAGTGTATGTTATATGTATTATGTTAAGTCTTTATGTTTTCTTATGAAATTGTGTATATGACTATGTGTTAGGTTTTTCCTTGCTGGGCATTAGGCTCACTCCTTTCTGTTTATGTGCAGGAAAATAAGCTTAGAGGCGGTAAGATTCGTGATGCTTGGGAGGATGTGTATCGATGATGAATGGAGTCAAGGGGCCGAGCGTTATCGATTCGAGGATGTAGTCTCCTTTTATGTTTTTTTTTATGGTTTTACATGTATTTTCCGCATTATTATGTAATGTCTTTTATTTTAAATCTTATTTTGTTTTAAAGACAATGGGATCCCAAAATCCTTCTTAGTATTCTGTTTCTTTGTAAATAACTCTTATTTTCAAGTTACTCAATAAATTATGGTATTTTCGTAAAATGTAAGTTTTTATGTATAGTTTCGATAATGGTCCAATTAGTCTAGATTAGTGGGTCATTACAGTTGGTATCAGAGAAAACGGTTCCTTCGCATGAAGTTCTCCTCGATACACATGCTCAAAGCTCCGAATCGGACCGCCAAGTAAGTGTTTAAGTTACAAGTTACAAGTTACTTTGTCTATGTGTATAGCTAACAACTTTAGTGTTTATGTTTCAGTTAAAAATGAATGGAGCTTTAACCTACCAAGATATCCGAGCCATTAAGGCCTTAAAAAGAATAAGGGAGCCAAGAAACACCGTAGGAGCCCTAGAAAGGATTACTAGAAGGTTGCTTTTGTTTCACCAAGCAATAGGTGGCCTTCAAGAGGCTAAACAAATAATGCTAAGATCAACGGAACAATATGTATTAGTGATTAGGTTGTTTAAAGATTTCCATCCTGTAATAGCAGCCTTAGAAGAAATATGGGAAGAAATGAATGATGAGGATGAATCACCATTAGCAATGAGATACTATTTCCTCTTAGTTAGGTTCACCGCAAAATTTGAATTTCAATTCACCAAGGAGCAAAAGAATAGGATTCTCACAAACCTTCCTAGAGGGCATTTTGATGCTCATGATAATGATGACTATGAGGCTATAGATGATGATATGTTAGATGACGGATCGGATGTAGAAGATCCCGATTTTTAGATTAGTAGTTTTTATTTGTTTTATTTACTTTTATGTTATGATTGTAATAAGTGAAATTGTTTTCCAAATGAATAAACATGCTATTTGAATATCATGTGTGAGTTTGAATTTTTTCACAATCATAATAAATACTAAATAAAATGAATAATGACTGAGTTCGGTGAGGGTGGATACGAATCAATGAACCTGGTTTCCTTGTTGAGAGTTAGGGGGCCTTAGTAGTGGGAACGATTTTACTGATCCCAGCCCTCCCTCAATATGGTTAACTTTGGAACAAAGATAAGTTTCGAGCCTGAGAATTAAGTCATATAGGATGATTAGAAACACACTTAGAAAATAAATATGACTTGTTTTTCTAAGTATAGAAACCCACTCTAATAATAAATAAAGACCTATATAATTTTTCATAAAAAGTCATAATAAATAGGTCCGAGATATGTTTGTTTTAGAATAAGTTTTTGCCTTAGAGCCTATTAGGAAAAAGTTCTAACATGTTTCTTTTAACTGTTAGAACTCTGCTACGATGTCTCTCCGAAGATCTGCTCGCACCAACGGGAACGCTTCCAACGATGTTCCAGCGACCAATGCGGTCCCTACCGTTCGCCGAAGGAGAGTACGTGTTACTGCTCGCCGCAACGCACCGGCACAGCCAGCTGACAACACTGCAGAGATTTCCAGACTACGACAGCAAGTCGAGGAACTTCTGCAGCAACAACGCCAACAGGCTCAATCTCAGCCTCAGCCTCCGCCACAGCCGCAGCCGCAGCCACAGCCAATGGCCCCAGCACCCCAACAAGTTGGTCCGTATGGGGGATGGCCTATGACGAACTACGCTCCTTATCCTGTTCAGCACATGGAGCCAGTGTACGAGAGGTTCCGCAAGCAGCACGCTCCGAACTTCGAAGGGACTACGGACCCCTTTGAAGCAGAAGAATGGCTAAGGAATGTGGAGCCGATCCTAGCCCACATGAACCTCAATAATGCTGACCGCATATCCTGCGTCTCATCTTTACTCAAGAAAGATGCCAAGATATGGTGGGATTTGGTCCAGCAATCCCACGATGCTGCCACTATGACGTGGACCCGATTTGTGGAGCTCTTCCACAAGAAGTACTACAATTCAGCAGTGCTTGCTACGAGAGTTGAGGAGTTCACCAATCTGAAGCAAGGGAACTTAACAGTGGCGGAATATGCTCGTCAGTTTGATCGCTTAGCGAAGTTCGCAGCAGAGTTGGTTCCAACCGACTATCTAAGGGTGAACAAGTTTGTTAGAGGACTTCGCCCGAAGATCGAGATGGGGGTTAAACTAGCAAACCCGGGAAACACTTCATATGCCGACGTTCTTGAGACGGCAATTGAAGTAGAAAGGTTGCAAGCCAACGTGAGCAAAGAAGAAGCCAGCAAGCCGGAACCTAGGCAGCAGAGCCAACCTCAGGCCAGTCGGAACAACAATCAGTCCAGCAACAGTCAGTCCAACAACAACGGTAACGGACAGAAGAGAAGGCATCCTGACAACAAGCAAGCCGACAACAATAAAAGGGCACGACCAAGTAATGGGGGAAATAGGTCGGGCTACGTGGAATACCCGCCATGTGCCAAATGTCAGAAGAAGCACCCCGGAGAATGCCGTGCCAACACCAAGGAGTGTTTCAACTGTGGTCAAGAAGGGCATCGTAAAAGAGACTGTCCTCAGCAAAAGCCGGAAGGAAAGAAGGACGAAAAGATGGTTCCTGCTCGGGTTTTTGCCTTAACCCAAGGAGAGGCGGATGCTAGCAACAAGGTGGTCACAGGTCAGGTTTCCATCCTCAATAAATTATGTCATGTATTATTTGATTCGGGAGCCACCCATTCGTATATTTCGTTAGGAATGATAGATAAACTAGACAAACCTAGTGAAAGATTTAGAACTAGGTTTGCAACCGAGTTGCCTTCGGGCAAAGTAGTTCTATCATCACGAATTGTACGAGGCGTACCAATCAAGATTGAGGACAAGGAACTAGAAGGAGACCTGATAGAGCTGGTGATCAAAGACTTCGACGTCATACTAGGCATGGATTGGCTAGCACGGCATGGCGCAACGATCGACTGCAGACGCAAGAAGGTGACATTCGATACTCCTGACGGCCAGAAACTGTGCTTCATGGGACAAGCTTCAGGACTACGCACACCGTTAGTATCATCTCTCAAAGCTCAGAGAATGATGGAGAAAGGATGTCAAGCATTCTTAGCCAACATCACGAATGTGGAGAAGGAGACATCACTCAAAGTTGGAGATGTTCGAGTCATACAAGAATTTCCAGAAGTTTTCCCCGATGACTTGCCAGGATTGCCGCCAACTAGAGAAATAGACTTCACGATAGAATTAGTACCGGGCACCGAGCCTATCTCTAAGGCACCATACCGGATGGCACCTACGGAACTCAAGGAGTTAAAGACGCAGCTACAAGAACTCCTAGACTTGGGTTTCATTAGGCCAAGCCATTCACCATGGGGAGCTCCGGTACTATTCGTGAAAAAGAAGGACGGAAGTATGCGCATGTGCATAGACTACCGTGAGCTGAATAAAGTAACGATTAAGAACAAATACCCGCTACCTCGGATTGATGATTTGTTTGATCAACTCCGAGGCGCGACTGTATTCTCTAAGATCGATTTACGGTCCGGGTATCATCAGCTCAAGGTAAAGGGGGAAGATATTCCTAAGACAGCCTTTAGGACTCGTTATGGACATTACGAGTTCTTGGTTATGTCTTTTGGTCTTACTAACGCGCCAGCCGCGTTTATGGACTTAATGAATAGGGTCTTCAAGGACTACTTGGATAAATCCGTCGTTGTGTTCATCGACGACATTTTAATTTACTCCAAGAATGAAGTGGAGCACGAGGAACACTTGAGGATAATTTTGACGCGATTGAAGGAGCACCAACTCTACGCGAAGTTCAAGAAATGCGAGTTTTGGCTCTCACAAGTGGCGTTCCTCGGGCACATCATATCGAAAGACAGAGTTGCAGTAGATCCATCGAAGGTAGAGGCCGTGAAAGATTGGCCTAGACCAAAGAACGCGTCGGAAGTAAGAAGCTTCTTAGGGCTAGCAGGTTACTATAGAAAGTTTGTAGAGGGCTTTTCTAAAATAGCCACTCCACTCACCAACCTGACCCGGAAGCAACAAAAGTTTAACTGGAATGATAAGTGTGAGGAAAGCTTCCAGTTGCTTAAGGATAAGCTTTGCTCAACACCAGTACTTAGTGTCCCAACACCCAACGACAAGTTCGTTGTCTACTGTGATGCATCAAAGTTAGGATTGGGATGCGTACTGATGCAGAATGACAAGGTGATAGCCTACGCCTCACGTCAGTTAAAGGAGTATGAACAACGCTATCCAACTCACGATATGGAGTTGGCAGCGGTGGTCTTTGCGTTAAAAATCTGGCGCCATTATCTCTACGGAGAACGGTGCGAGATTTATACGGACCACAAAAGTTTAAAATACTTCTTTACGCAGAAGGAGCTTAACATGAGGCAGCGCCGGTGGTTGGAATTAGTAAAGGATTACGACTGCGAAATCCTATACCACCCGGGGAAGGCAAACGTAGTTGCCGATGCACTTAGCCGAAAAAGTTATGGGAACTTAGCAGCCTTATCCGGAATAGAAAAGCCACTACAGCAGGAGCTTATCAGTGCCGGAATAGAAGTGGTTGTAGGCAAGCTGGCTAACTTGTCTATCCAATCGAATCTGCTAGAAGACATACGGAATGGTCAGAGACATGATGATTCACTAGCAACGCACATGAATGCAGTCCGAGAAGGCAAGACTACAGATTTCTCAATATCCAGTCAAGGTTTATTGAGATATAAGGATCGGGTATGCGTGCCAGACAATCAGAGTATTAAGAAGACGATCCTAGAAGAAGCGCACAACACCCCATACTCGGTTCATCCAGGGTCTACCAAGATGACTCATGACATCAAGGCAGTCTATTGGTGGCCAGGGATGAAGAAGAACATAGCGGAGTATGTATCTAAGTGTCTGGTATGTCAGCAAGTGAAGGCGGAGCATCAGCGGCCTGCAGGATTATTGCAACCGCTTAGCATACCGGAGTGGAAGTGGGACGATATAGCCATGGACTTCGTGACGGGTCTGCCAAAGACAAATAAGCAGCATGATTCTGCTTGGATAGTCATAGATAGACTAACCAAGTCGGCTCATTTTCTGCCTGTTAAGACTTCTTATACGGCAGACCAATATGCAGACATCTACATCCAAGAGATTGTACGATTGCATGGAATCCCCAAGACGATAGTATCAGATAGAGGATCAGTGTTTACGTCAAGATTTTGGAGAAGCTTACAGCAAGCCATGGGTACTAAGTTAAGTCTTAGTACAGCTTTCCATCCTCAGACAGATGGGCAGTCAGAGCGTACGATTCAGATTTTAGAGGATATGCTACGCGCATGTGTACTTGACTTCGGAGGATCGTGGAACAAGTACTTACCGCTGATCGAGTTCTCGTACAACAATAGCTACCAGTCGACGATCGAGATGGCACCTTATGAGTTGCTATATGGAAGAAGGTGCCGATCACCGTTGCACTGGGACGAGGTAGGAGAAAGGCAGCTTCTAGGGCCCGAAGCTGTTAGGCAAGCTCAAGAAGCAGTAACGCTTATTAGACAGCGTATGCTTGCTGCTCAAAGCCGACAGAAAAGCTATGCAGATACCAAGAGACGCGATGTGGAGTTCCAAGTTGGAGATCAAGTCTTCCTAAAGATATCTCCTATGAAGGGTGTCAAGCGGTTCGGGAAGAAAGGCAAGCTCAGTCCCCGATTCTTAGGTCCTTTTGAGATATTGGACAAAGTGGGACCAGTTGCGTATAGACTAGCCCTACCGCCAGCACTAGCCGATAGTCACAACGTCTTCCACATCTCGATGTTACGCAAGTATGTGTCAAACCCATCTCACGTCCTCAAGTACGATACCATAGCACTCCAGAAAGACTTAAGTTACGAGGAACGACCGGTTAGCATCCTAGATAGGGGGATGAAGCAGTTACGGTCCAAGAGCTTTCCTATAGTTAAAGTCCTATGGAGCAATAGTTCTGAACGCGAGGCAACGTGGGAGTTGGAAGAGGACATGCAGAGCCGGTATCCGGAGTTATTTGGTAAGTAAATTTCGAGGACGAAATTCTTTTTAGTAGGGGAGAATTGTAGAGTCCAAGAACTTTACTTAGCTAATTGTTTAGTAGTATTATAGTATGTTTAGTGTTATCATTGTTACTTTGGATTTTTGGTTCAGACCGGGAGTTATTTGGACACTCATAGTAGTACTTATAGATTTTCTAAGTTTAACCTATAGTTTAAGAATATTAAGTATAACCTAAGGTTTGATTAATGTGTCTGATATTAAGGAATATATTATTATATTATAAGGTTTAGACATCAACCAATAGGATTTTAAGCACATGTTTTGAATGGTAATTAAGGATTTAGTATTTTTGAGGATTAAATTAAATAAGGGTAAAAGTTTGAATGTATAGGGTCAGTCAGCAGCTTTGAGCACGTTGAGGGCTTAGTCAAGGCTGTTTACTCCATTCAAACTCAGCTAAAAATGTGTAAATTCGTGTTTAAATATTCAGCGTATGCCGATATATCGCAGCTATAGGGGGCGATATGTCGCAGCACGTAGATACGGAAAACACGAATCGATGCACGGTCGCCTCGGGAACAAAGGTCCAGGCGATATATCGCCTATAGGGGGCGATATATCGCCTCCACCAGCATGAATTCAAATACATTTGAATTCTTTTCCCTTCAGCCATTCAAACTCCTTCAACAGTCCAACATCTTCTGAACGAGTCTTCAGCCTCTGCTGAACGATTATTCAAATGATTTTCACCTAAAAAGCCATTATTTTTATTCAAGTAAAATCAAGATATTTTCATTCCCAAACTCTATAAATAGGACCTAGTACCCAGCCATTATTCACCATTTGCTCTAAGTTCAGAGGCTGCTAGTGTTAAGTGAGTGAGAGAGTGTAAACACTTGGTTTGGGGAAAAACTATAAGCTTAAACATCATAAGCTTATCAAACACTTGGGAAGTAAGTGAGTGCTATAGTATTTCGGTAGATGTTAGATTGATCTTGCAATCTTTGAGGTAAACCCAAAACTCTAGTCCTTTCTGTATTCTATGTTATTTCTTTTCTCAAAACCTTCTACTCAGTCCCCTAACCTTATTCTTATTTTTGGTTAGGGAATCCAAGTTCTTAAGCACTTAAGTGGTGGTAAGCATATTTTCGTTTAATGGTTTAGTCTTCCTATTCTCTTTCATTTCATCTCCTTTCTTTAGACTCACCCTTGTTCATTGTGGTTTTAGGAGTGTTCCAAAAGTCCTAACTCAGTCCATTTTATCCCGGTAACTTTGGTAAGGAAAATAGGCTAGAATTAATATGTTATGTGCTTATGTTATCTATATGTTTATGTTATTAAAAGTGTTATGATATGTATATGTGTATGTAGGCTTGGGCATATGACCCATATGACTAACAAGACCCCAAATGGGTTATGGGCATATGACCTACTTAGCTAGTAGGACCCCATTAACCCCATGGGCATATGCTTGTTTAGTCTATGGGACCCCAAGTAATAATGGCCATTATAATAAGTGTATGTTATATGTATTATGTTAAGTCTTTATGTTTTCTTATGAAATTGTGTATATGACTATGTGTTAGGTTTTTCCTTGCTGGGCATTAGGCTCACTCCTTTCTGTTTATGTGCAGGAAAATAAGCTTAGAGGCGGTAAGATTCGTGATGCTTGGGAGGATGTGTATCGATGATGAATGGAGTCAAGGGGCCGAGCGTTATCGATTCGAGGATGTAGTCTCCTTTTATGTTTTTTTTTATGGTTTTACATGTATTTTCCGCATTATTATGTAATGTCTTTTATTTTAAATCTTATTTTGTTTTAAAGACAATGGGATCCCAAAATCCTTCTTAGTATTCTGTTTCTTTGTAAATAACTCTTATTTTCAAGTTACTCAATAAATTATGGTATTTTCGTAAAATGTAAGTTTTTATGTATAGTTTCGATAATGGTCCAATTAGTCTAGATTAGTGGGTCATTACACCCTACTAATCCAAGACCGCTACACCGTGTGTTTAAGATAGTGCTTAACTTGTTAAGCGAGTCATTTGGACTCAAAAGTTTAATTAAAGCTAATCAAAGATTTAGGTATTTAAATTTTTTGTTAAACGTATAAACTTTTATTAAAACTTGGACATATACATGGGATCCCAAAAACAAGTTTTTAACTAAAAGGTGGTTACAACCAGGGTTACAAAAGTAGTCGGCCTAAGCGGCAAAATCAAACTTGTATCCTAAGCCCATTTAAATAACTTGACCATGGTGTCCGAGTTGGTCGAATATGTACACGCTGCTCCAATGCTCTCCAACTCATGACTGGTCCAGTTCTCTTTAACCTTTACCTGCACCACAAAGCATGCGTGACCAAGACCCAACAAGAAAACTCAATCAAGTAAGACATATATTCAGATAAGCATTTATATCAAATACTTGCTTTATAAATCATAACCAGATTCACATCGATTTTCCAACAAGTATAACAACTCATGATGTGCAGATGCATGCCACACCCCTGTGATGGCCCTGCCACTACGACCTACATTACGCATGTAGTGCCGATAACGACCTCCTGACCGATCAATCACAACAACAACAAACATTACAATCAATTATAACAACATATGCTTATATAGAGAAAACATTTAACTTTAAAAAAATTCATAGCATGGTCATACCCGTGTTCGAAAATTAGGACTCAAGTCCTATACTTGGTGCATGTGCCAATTTTCTTACCTCAAGTCTTGTGTTGATGACAAAGCGACCTCGGTTGTCATCCTCTTTCCCGAGCCTCGCAGAACTCCTAGTCACAACATAAATGGTATGCTTGTTAGGGACTAAGTCTCAATTATGAGTTTCAAAACTAAACCCAAGCTCCTGGGACCTCCCATTCCATTCAACCGGGTAATGGAATCGTTCCCCGAGCCCCCAAGTGGGTTCTCAAATCAAATCCCTTAAGCCCCAGACCTTATTCCAAAAACATAAAATGTGTGCCTTAAAATGGCATTAGCGCTGCAGCGCTCTCACTAAAGGCCATGACTCTAAAGAAATCCAGGAAGCCCTCCAAAAAAACCCACATTAGCGCCGCAGCTCCCTTCCAAATTTTGCGGTGCCTCAATAGTCCGAGAGCTCACCCATTAATTAAATCCCACATTAGTGTCACGACGCCACATGGGTTAGAAGGAAAACCCTGCCCTCAAGGCAACTCATACGTACTGTGACGCTCATCCCAGGCGCCATCATAAAAAAAAACCCAAAATTGCAATTTTCAGTATTTCGAACCAACCCAAATAAATCTCAAAATAACGTTCTAACTAGTTCCAAGCCTAACCCTGACCATAATTCAGTCGCACAACCCAAAAACACCATAAAAATAGCCCCAACACATGCCAAAACACCTCAAAGTCCCAATTTCCCAAAGAATTCCTCAAAATAAAATAAAAAACTAGAGAAAAAAACACAAACTAACCTCAAATCCTTGCTTCAAACTCGAATTCCTCAATTGGCAACAACTCCCGCAGCTCGTAACCTCCTCAGTTGTTGCTTAGTTCCTCAAAGATTTTCCCCCCAAAACTTCACCACTTTTCATCTTCCATCCAAAGTTCCACTTTTGAGAGAAACCCAAAAGCAAAGAAGGGGGAGAGAGAGATATACGTGAGTGTGTGCAAAGTGACCATCACTTAGTCTATTTCCTTATCTAATGGTCAAAAAGACCATTTTACCCCTACCTCTAATAAACATCTTAATCAATCTTAGAGGAATTTTGGTCATTCACCTAAATTCCCACTAAAACAAAAATTTTACCACTAATCTCCAATTTAATCCACTAAACCCAAATATTTCGCCAAATTAATTTTATTAACCAATAATTCCTCAAAATATACCAAATCACCAAAATATCCCTTGCCTCATACCGAGTCGAGTATTTATCCCCATTGTGACTTTCCTCTAAAATTGCTCAAGAGGATCCACTCATGCTTAATATCACAAATATATCCACATACCCATGCAATCACAAGCATATAGCACATAAAATACAAATATACCCTTAACAGGTGAAAATTATGAAAATGCCTTTTTTTTAACAAAAGCGGGTCTTTAAGCACATTTAATACACATAATCATGCATACTCAATTATATATTAATATAACTCACTTATTTGCTCCACGTATCCTCCCGATGCGCTAATCCAAGCCCTTAATCTTATTAGGAGTTTTGGGACGTTACAAGGAGAATTTTAATCACTGAACCACGTAAAAGTTCTTGTGTGATATTTACTTATAGTTTCCTAAAAAGCCTAATTATCTATTTCAGACTTCTTAGTTTACTGTTGGCAAAAAATTTCGTCAATAGATTGATGATTTCATTGAGAAATAAATAGGCTTGTCGATCTCTTTTGCAATTTTTTCATTCAATCAAAATGGTGGTAACATGATCGATGCTCGAGAATGATTTAGAGAGGCTTGGGGACCGTGGAGAGTTTCGTGCAATTAGCCCTGCTGAAGAGGGAACTTCTGTACCCAGTCATCCTAGAAAATAACCCCAAAACCAGGACGGGGATGACCATGACACTAGTAGTTCATCGTCCTACCACAGCCGTAACAATCCAGATTATGATGGAGCCATCGTACTAGAGAATGCTCAGCTGAGGAGCCATCTCGCCCACGCCAACAGGCATATTGACGGGATAATGTCTCAATTACCCTATCCTGTAACCGACCATAAAGTTAGAAGGAGGACAAGTGGATCCCACAGGATAAGGTCCCACAGACGTAATCATCCTAATGTTAGTCATTCTTTTCGGACTGCAACCCCGAGCTCCACGCCGTCAGAATGGTCCCTAGGAATGACTGGCTCGGTCACAGTCACAGGAGCGAGCAGGTGGCTCATGTAGCTAGAACTAAGCTCAATCAGAGAGGGCAAGCACGGACTACTTCCAGACGTACATGAGTCCCCTCGAATCCTCCAGCAACAATCTGATCGGGTGGTCAAGTGCAAGGAAACGATGAGGCATTACCACCAGTCTGAGACATTGGAGTGGATGATGGGCGACCTAGATTGGTGCTCTGGTGGATAGCGGGTGGCCTCATTGGTAAGGCATCCAACATCACCAATTTGTTACCCAGCACCCCGCGAGCACAAGGGAATACACCAACTCACGGAAAAAACAGAAGAAACTCTGCCCACAGAGAGGTTACATATGTTTCACGATCTCGAGATACTAGAATTCGAGTTTGCGTGAACTAGGGCTGTTCGCGGTGCGACCAATGCAGTTATTTTGTCAATTTATTGGACGACACCGCATATGCGGTCGAAGCAATTTTCTAAACCACAACCCACACTGCATAGACCTAAAACCGCATAAACTGCACCACAAAAATGCAGTGTGGTGCGGCGTGGGTGGTTTATACCTATTGCCAAATAATTTAACAATTAAATATTATAATTAATAAAGATTCATACTAAGCTTACAACTAAAGAGTGTTTAACAAAACAATAAATATACAACAAACTAATAAACTTTCAGCAAAACAATAAAAATACAACAAACTAATAACAAAGAAAAATGTGATATAGAAGTAAAGATTTTGATTAAGGAAGAATATCTTTAGGTTGAAGTAGAATATGTGTTAGTATCCAGTGAAACATAATAATTTTTCTAGATATTGTGTATGTTATACTATATAAATATATATATAGAAGCATTAAGTTTAAATGTAATAAAATTGAAAAACAATATATATATATATATAATATATATAGATGCAGTGTGGTTTAAACTGCATTTGTTAAATTTAAAACTGAACCGTGCAGTTTGGGAAAAATGCAAACCGTAACTGCACCGTGAAGGGTCCCAAATTGCATATTGTGGTGCGGTGTGGACAGTTTGATGAACATCCCAAGCATGAACGACCAAGCTCAGACACCTCACCAGCGGATGGTGAGCTTCGCAGAGGGCAGCTATTGGACGGAGAGTCATCATGAAAGAAGGTTGGAGAGTGTTTACAGTACACACTCTCAAAGGCAGGAGACCGACCTAAGAAATCATCTGAACTCAACTCAGAGTTTTCGCACTAACCATCAGTCCAATCTGCACAACCACTTAAACGCCCAATGGGGACAACATGCTTGCAATAACGCTCTGAGTTATAATCAAACTAGGGAAACCTCTTCAATGATGTGTGATGATGGGAATGCCCCGATTAACCAAGCTCAAGTTTGGACATACAAGAACTCGAATAACGCACAACCTAGGACAGGAGCTAATAGTCAACTCCCAAACAACCCGGTAGTGAAGGATCCAACTCTTGATCGGCTTGCTATGATGGAGTAGCAAATGAGGCATCTCTTGTCCGAGAGAAACCAAGATGATTGTGAATCTGGCAAGGAACTTGAACCTTTCGTTCCACATATCGCTGCAGCTTTTTGTCCAATAGGTTTCAAGATGTCGCACATGACTACCAATGATGGAATGATCGACCCGTCAAACTACATTGGAACTTTCAATACCCTGATGAGAGCCCATGATGTCAGTATCGACTTGCAGTGCGTCCAATTCCCAACCACACTTATAGGAGCAACCAAACTGTGGTTTAATAAATTTAAAAGGCACTCAATCACCTTCTGGTAACAATTGATGTTAGAGTTTAAAATGTAGTTCTGAGAAGCAAAAGAAGTACGGGTGGAGGTTAATTCCTTGGTCAATATTAAACAACAGTCAAGTGAGTCTCTCAAAGCTTACATAAGTCGGTTCACCAACATAGTAGCTCGAGCTAAAGACACCAATGATAGTGCCAAACTCATGGTGATGCAGTCCGGAATCACCGTGTGAGGTGAGTTATGGAAAGAACTCCAAAGGAAATGAGTGAAAAATATAGATGAGTTCCTGGCTCGAGCTCAAGAATGGATAAATCTTGAGGAGGTTGAATCCACAGTGGCAGGAACTAGTCAAATTCCCACTCATCCTGCATGAGTGGTAACAAATACTGCAGCTATGACACAGCCTGCTACCCCTAATAACCAGGTGGGAAACAGTAACAAGAGGAATGGAAGGAATGAAGGCGACTAGGTAGGGTCCAAGAAGAACAAACCTGGGGAAAATTATGCCTCGAGATTCACATCATATACCAAACTAACGGACACACGGTGCAACGTCTGAAATTACCTAATAAGACTTAGGATCTTGATTAGGGGGCCAGGATGGAAAATTATGAAGAATTACTTGAATATATGTGATCTAATTATGAAATATGTGTTTATGAGATATATATATGTGTGTATCATTACATGATTACATGAGTTATATTATAATATGACTTGATATGCATGCTTAGGTGTATTAAATATGCATGTGGGCCCGTTTCTTATTAGAAGGGCAATTTTCGTAATTTGGCATGTTATGAGTATATTTAGAATATATGTGCATATATGTGTGAGACCACATTATTATGTGAATATATTTGGGTTACTCGGCACGAGGCGATCCTAGGGAGCAAGTTAGCGGGAGAGTCACAACAGGACCAAATACTCGACTCGGGGTGAGTCAAGGGGTATTTTGGGTATTTTGTACATTATTGGGATATTGGGTAATGGGAATTAATATTGGAGGATATATTCGGAGTTAGTGAGATTAGGAGGGAATTTCGAGAATTTAAACCATTTTACCCTTGGGGACGTTTTTTGTATCCCAAGCCTCGGGATTTGCTTAGAGTTACTTGAACTCTAAGTAAGCTACACAAAATAGAAAATACAACATACAACTCTCTCAAACTATCTCTCTCTCACTCGTGTACACACTCTCTCTCCCTCTCTCTAAGTTTTGGCTTGATTTTAGGGAAAATTAGTGGAATTCAAGCTTGGAATTGAAGGCCTGAGTCTAGGGTTGGATTAGTGGCAGCTAGGAGGACTCAATCTGCATCTGAGGTAAGGTTACAAACTCTATTTTTATTGATTCTGCCATGGTTTTCTAAAGTTCTTGAAATTCTTGAGCTTGTGGCTCAAGGAATTGAATTGGATTTTTGTGGGGGTTTTGAGTGAACTTAAGGTTGGGTTTTGTTGCTGGAAATATGTTGATATTGTTCTGGGGCTGAATTATGGTTTTGGGAATTGTGTGGGGTGATTATTGGGTAAGAATTGGCTTGAGTAAAAAGCTAGAAAACTGGGTTCATAGGGTCGCCCCGCGACCCTGTTCTTGGAGCCCCATGACCCATGTGAACCCAGGGCCTGGGGTTTTTTGTTTTGCCTAGGCGTGCCGCGACCCTTCAAGGATGAGTCGCGGCACGTGTGCTTGGGTTTTACTAGGAGGGGCTTTCTGAATTGAGGCGTGTCGCAACCCGTAAGGGGGCGCCGTGGTGCACATAAGGGAGATTGGCCAGAATAGGTTTTGAGTGACAAGAACTCAAACCTAAGGGCTCAGGATTGATTCTACTACCCGATTTAGTAGAATTCTACGTCCTGAGGCTACGACTCGGTTCGAAAGCCTATATTCACTCATTATTGATGAGATTCTATATTATGGTTGTGACTAGGTTACCGCTAGGGGCTCGGAACCGGGATTGTACTCGAGGGTTGTTCTTATTATACGTTGCACTTGGACCTATGGTAAGAAAACTGCACCCCGTGTGTGTCAAATGTGATTATCTGCATGATTAGGGCTCGGCCTCGTTAAGGAACATTATTATTATTGTGTTTGTATGTAATTGGCTGAGATATATGATTAATAGGTATGCATACTTGTATTATCTGAAGTATGCTTATTTGTATCTCGTTATCTGTTTATCTAGTTGTCTAAATACTATCTGGTTATCTATTTAATGGTTGTCTGAATATCTGGTTAAGGCATTGACTTATTAGTCAAGGGCTGCAAAAGCGTGTTGTGCACTGGTCGAGAGGCTTAGGCCTAATCGAGGACGTACTATTACGTTGGCTGACCATATGGTCGTTTGGAAAAATAAAGCGATTGGCTAGCTCTATGCCTAGTTACTCAGAGCTAGGGCATAGGGCCCCAGGTAGACTCTATGGTGATCTATTCAGAGCAGTGGGCCCCAGAATGATCCTATAATCATTTATTTGTAATTGTATGCATGCATGAGTATGTTATTACTGTTGGACATGCTAGATATGCATCTGAATTTTATATTTACTATCCACGCACTTGTTTGAGTTTTCTTGCTGAGCCTTGGCTCACAGGTGCTGAGTGGTGCATGTAAGGGGAAAGGGAAGCTGGACCAGCCATGAGTTGGAGAGCTTCGGTGGCGCTGTGTACATATGTGGCTGCTTGACCACCATATCCATGGTTATCTTGGAGGAACTAGGGTTGTATCCCCTATTTTTCCTCTTAGGTCGGCTGGTTGTAACTTTTGTACTCTAATAGACCTTTTAAATGTTATGTTGGGATCCCATGTATGAATGTAAATATTTTAAATGAAAAGTCAACGTTTCCTTTTGACCAAAAACCCTAACCCTTGTCATTAACCTTAGTTACATATTTATATCCAAAAGACTTGAATAGCAAGTCTTGCACTATTTTAAGTACACAGTATAATGGTCTTGGATATCCAGGGCGTTACACATGGGGAAACATATATCTGGAAAAATTTTCTTGCCTACCATGGAAAAAAGCTAGAGCCCATGAGGAATCAATGAGAAAAAAGAGTTCTGACCAAGTTTTGTCATTGCCACAACGATAGTGGCCACAATACTGACGACTGTCGTCAACTGAAGGATGAAATCAAGACTCTCATCAAGTTGGACCGTTAGCACAATACGCCCAAAATCTGGTAGCTCGCAACCAACCAACTGTGAAGAATCCATGACCAACTCTGGGAAATCCATGGAACCCACCACCAGCTTTTCTACCTCCATAAACCCACTTATCCCTCCTCCTGTTGAGGAAAGTGATACTGCCAATATCGCGGGTGGACCTCATTTGGCTGGCACAAGAAGTGGGGCCCAGAAAAGGTCTATCTAGGAGCTAAAGACTCATGATGGCACAGTATTCACTCCCGAGCAATGCTTGTCAAAGCAGTAGAAAATGGACAAGCAACCTATCATTTTTATGGAGGAGGACACAAGCCATGTCCAATTCCGGCACAATGATACGCTGGTCATAACCAACCAGCTTGCAAATAGAAGAGTTCAGAGAATACTGATTGAGGATGGGAGCTCCGTGAACGTGCTATCCAAGTCGATTAAAGAGAAGATGGGACTATCAATGATGGATTTGAAGGTTTCCTCCACTACTCTATACGAGTTCTCAGGAGAAGAAATGGCAACAATCGGGATGAACGAGCTCGTTGTAACCATTGGTTATGAAACACCAACTTTGGCGAATATGCTCAAGTTCATTGTCATAGATTTCCCGACTACCTACAATGCCATTTTAGGGCGACCAGTCTTGATAGTGTTCGAGGCCATTACTTCTATTCGACATTTGGCTATGAAGATCCTTTCATCCACTGGGATATGCACAATGAAAGGGGATCATCTAGCTGCCAAGGAATGCTATAACATTTCTATGAAGGGAAGATCACAATTCAGGCAGCAAGCCATGGTGATAAATGAGGAGACCGAGGAGCCCTAGGCAATGGTAGTCGTCGAAGGGGTGGAAGAACCTTAGATAGAAAAAGTTGAGGTTGCCCAACGAGAAGAAATTGACCCAAGAATAGGCGAAGATCGATCTAAGCTCTAATCCCTGGAGGAGCTAGAGGAGGTAATCCTCGACCACGAAGCAACCTCAAAGGTTGTAAAGATTGGAAAAAATCTTAGTGCCAAAAAAAAAAAAAAAATCTAATCAAATTTTTTAGGGACAACCTAGATGTCTTTACCTGGTCACATGCCGATATGGTAGGAATCAGTCCTAGCGTGATCATGCACACAATAAATCTGGACAGAAACATACATGCCAAAAAACAAAAAAGAAGGTTGTTGGGAAAGGAAAGATGAGAAGCTCTGGAAGAAGTAGCTTGCCTCTTAAAATACAGATTCATTAGGGAGGCAAAATATCAACCATGGATAGCCAACCCCGTCCTAGTTCCAAAACCAAATGAAAAGTGGAGGACCTGCATTGACTTGTCTAATCTCAACAAAGCCTTCCCAAAGGACAATTTTCCTTTGCCAATGATTGATCAACTCGTAGATGCTACGACTGGTCACAAGCGCATGTCTTTCATGGACGCGTATTCTGGATATATCCAGATCGTGATGAACCCTACAGATCAAGATCATACCAACTTAATGACCAAGCACAACATATATTGCTACAAAGTCATGTCGTTCGGGCTAAAGAATGATGGGGCAACTTACCAAAGGTTGGTAAATAAAATGTTCGTTGACTAGAACAAGGAAAACATGGAGGTGTACGTTGATGATATGCTCGTCAAGTCTAAATCTACCAACAACCATGAATCGGAGCTCGAAGAATGTATTACCGTACTGAGAAAGTACAACATGAAGCTGAATCCCCATAAATGTACCTTCAGAGTTTCTTCAGGGAAGTTCCTAGGCTTCATTGTTAATTCAAGGGGGATTGAGGTTAATCCTGAGAAGAACAGATCGCTATTGGAAATGCCATCACCCAGGTCACAAAAAGAGTTCCAGAGTCTAATTGGAAACATCGCTGCCCTCAATCGGACTATGTTGAAGTCTACCAATAAATTCCTTCCTGTAACGCCCTGGATAGCCAAGACCGTTACACTGTGTGTTTATAAAGGTGCTAGACTTCCTAATCAAGTCGTTTAATTAAAAACGTGTTACTGAAACTATAATGGAACTAGGGTTAAAAGATTTTGGTCCCAAAAGCCGTATTTCTTATAGATAATATTTTCTATTTACACGGGATCCAAAAAATAATAAGATTAAAGCCATTTACAAAGATTCAAGATTTAAATACTAGCCACTCTAAGGAAAAACAAACTGTTAAGCATTTCTTGTCCTGATCCACTCCTCGGGCGTGGCGGCCGAACAACTGGCTATGTACATTCAGCCCCGCAGCTCTCCATCTCAAGGTTGGTCCAACTTGCCTTTGCCTTTACCTGCACCACGTAGCACCCGTGAGCCAAGGCCCAACAAGAAAACACAATAACAAAGCACAATCAATCAACAGACATTCAGATATCTCATAACACATAAGCATGTGCTCAATCAGTTTAAGCATTCATGATAATCAAGTATTCATCATACCAAGTATATCAATTCATATCAATAATCATTCCACATATGATAACTAGGGTTAGTGCCCACAGGCCGCACCCTCTGTTTATCCCACTGATTCTGGCCCGCTTAAACCGAGCTCAGTGAATATTAAGCTGTCCTCTGCTACCAGTGTCCAAGCCGCGCCCTATGCGCAAATATTGTATAAGGAACCCTTAGGCCGTTTGTCACATGTCCCATGGCATAATACCATCTATGACATTATACAGATATCGGGAGCACTTAGTCCCATCACAAACAAATAACCGGGTGCAGTTTTCTTACCTTTAAATTCGCTAGCTTCGTTCACTTTGATCCTTGAGCACGATCCCTCTTGAGCACTAGCGCACACCTAGTCACAACCATAGGTCAAAATCATCACCAAACCTCAAGTCCAAAACCTAGTCTCGGGACCAATCCCGAGCCCTTGGGAAGCTCTAATTCCACCAAACGAGGTGGTGGAGTCGAACCCCGAACCCCCGGGCAAAAACCCTTGAAAATAACTCAAAAACCCCTTTCTGGAAACAGGGTAGCGCTACAATGCTCTAAGAAGGGCGCTACAGCACTACAAACAGAGCCCAAACTCACCCAGAACACTTGGCCTAGCGCTACAGCGCCCAAAGGCTAGCGCTGTAGCGCTAGTCACAGAACAGCAAAACTTGCCATTTTCTCCTTCGATTTTTCCCTGAGCCAAACTTGACCAAAACTCTTCCAAACTTCACCCAAACTTAAAAACAAGCTTACTAACATGTCTAACTCATCCCAAGCACCCCAACCATACACAACTCAACCACATGCACCCAAAATCAAAGATTTCACCATGGCTGAACCTAGAATTCAGAAACTCAGCAAAACAGCCACTGAAACCACAAAATTCAAAGTAGAATCCCTTACCTTTGCTGGATGAGTTTTTCCTAAGATGTCCTCCTCACAAGCTTGACCTTCTCCTCCTCAAATTCTCAGCCCAAACTCCCTATGATTTCCATAAAACTTTGCTAAGAAAATCAACTCAAAACCAATACTAAAATTGATGAACTACCTTGAGTCTTACCTCAAATGGATGGTTTATTCTTCCTGAATCCTTGCTAATTCTTCCAGCCAGATCAAAGACCTTAAGCTCAAGCTTCTGCTCTAATTCTCCCTAAGTTTCTACCCCAAAATACCTCAAGAACTGATGGAGATATGCCTAAACCGACCTTGGAAATGGCCTGCTCTTCTTTCCCTTTTCTTTCCCTTCTTTTCCTTTCTTTCCTTTTATTTTCTTTTCCTTCAGACTCTAGACTTTTCCCACTAAGGAATAAAACCTGATAACACTTATCCTATAGAAGCCAAATGACCAATATGCCCTCCCTTTAATTCTAAACCTTTAAATGCACCTAGGGGCATTTTGGTCCTTTCACCTAATTCCCGCTAATTCCTCGAATGTCTCTAATATTTACCGCTTACTTCCTGACACTTAACCAATCACTAATTATATTCTTAAATGTCAAAATGGACTCCAATATATATTCTCTAAATTCCCATTTATACCCCCAGGCTCGCCCCGAGCCGGGTATAAATCCCCACCGTGACTTTTTCGCTAATCCGCTCACTAGGATCGTCTCGAATCACAGATCACAAATATATCCACGTAATAATGTGGTCTCAACAGTTATCACATATATATATGTACAGTTATGCCCTCAACGGGCCAAAATTACAATTATGCCCTTTCTAACCTAATCAGGGCCTACATACATACTAGTACACATAGTCATGCATCTTAGATATTCAAATAGTCATATAGCATACTTTTAATCATTAAATCACATATATTCCAAGTATGCCCTCCCGGCACACTAATCAAGGCCCTTAAGCCTTATTAGTAAATTTGGGTTGTTACAACTATCCCCTCCTAATGAGAATTTCGTTATCGAAATTTACCTGAATAACTCGGGATATTGATCCCGCATCGCTGTCTCAAGCTCCCAAGTTGCTTCCTCGACCCTACTATTCCTCCACAACACTTTAACAAGAGAAATTGTCTTATTCCGCAATACTTTATCTTTCCGATCCAAGATCTGAATCGGTTGCTCTTCATAAGCCAAATCTATCTGTAACTCCAAATATTCATACCTCAATACATGAGTTACATCTGAGACGTACTTCCGAAGCATAGAAACATGGAATACGTCATGGACTCCTGACAATGATGGCGGTAAGGCTAACCTGCAAGCCACCTGACCAATCCTTTCCAGGATCTCAAATGGTCCAATGAATATAGGGCTTAGCTTGCCCTTCTTTCCAAACCTCCTCACTCCTCGCAATGGTGAAACTCGAAGAAATACGTGGTCCCCAACCTGGAACTCCACGTCCCTACGCTTAGGATCAGCATAGCTTTTCTGTCTGCTCTGAGAAGCGAGCATCCTAGCTCGGATCTTTTCTATAGCTTCACTTGTCTTCTTAACCATATCTGGCCCCAAATACTTTCTCTCACCCATTTCATCCCAATGAATGGGTGATCTACACTTCCTCCCATATAACATCTCATAGGGAGCCACTCCAATTGTTGATTGGTAACTATTGTTATACGAGAATTCAATCAACGGAAGATACTTACTCCATGAACCCTCAAAGTCAATCACACACACTCTGAGCATATCCTCCAACACCTGAATTGTCCTCTCAGACTGTCCGTCAACTTGAGGATGAAAGGTTGTACTGAACTTCAACTGAGTCCCCAAAGCTTTCTACAAACCACTCCAAAACTTGGAAGTGAAGATAGGATCCCGGTCTGACACTATAGACTTAGGAATCCCATGGAGACACACGATCTCCCTCGCATACAACTCAGCATCCTGATCCACAGTGTATGTCGACCTCATTGGAAGAAAATGGGCTGACTTGGTGTATCTGTCCACTATCACCGACACAGAGTCATGAAGCCCTACCGTCCTGGGCAAACCTCCCACAAAATCCATCGTAATATCCTCCCATTTCCACTCGGGAATACCCAAAGGCTGAAGCAACCCTGCTGGTCGCTGATGCTCAGCCTTCACCTGCTGACAGGTTAAGCATCTGGCCACGTACTCCACTACATCCTTCTTCATCCCGGGCCACCAATACAACATCCGTAAATCTTGGTACATCTTTGTGGTACCCGGATGAAGTGAGTACGGCGTCGTATGAGACTCATCCAATATCTCTCGTCTGATCCCCTCATCAGCTGGAACACATATCCGTCCCTGATACCGAAGCAAACCAACCTCAGATACAGAATAATGCTTAGCTACTCCCGCTAAGACATTCTCTCTAATCCCCTGTAACTGAGCGTCTGCCAACTGTCCTTCTCTGATCCGCTCTAGCAGGGTCGACTGCAGAGTAATATTGGCCAATCAGCCTACTACCAACTCTATCCCCGCTCTGACCATCTCATCAGCTAACTCTCTTGAGATCTGAGTGGAACTGTGCAACTGACCTGGGCCTCTCCGGCTCAATGCATCTGCCACCACATTGGCTTTCCCCTGATGGTAAAGAATATCACAATCATAGTCCTTTACCAACTCAAGCCAATGCCTCTGTCTTATGTTGAGGTCCTTCTGTGTAAAGAAATACTTTAGACTCTTATGGTCGGTGTACACCTCGCACTTCTCCCCATACAAGTAATGTCGCCAGATCTTCAGGGCGAATACCACCGCTGCTAGCTCCAAATCATGGGTAGGATACCGCTGCTCATACTCCTTTAGCTGCCATGATGCATAAGCTATAACCTTCTTATTCTGCATCAACGCACAACCTAAACCCAGCCTCGATGCATCGTAGTAAACAACAAACTTCCCTTCCCCCGAAGGAAGACTCAACACAGGCGTTGTAATAAGTCTTCGCTTCAGCTCTTGAAAACTATCTTCGCACTTATCTGACCAGATAAACTTCAAATTCTTCCGTGTCAATTCTGTCATTGGTGCCGCTATCCTCGAGAAGCCCTCTACAAACCGTCTGTAGTTGTAACGCCCTGGATAGCCAAGACCGCTACACTGTGTGTTTATAAAGTGCCCTTGCTAATTAAGTCGCTTAATTAAAAACGTGTTATTGAAACCATAAAGGAACTAGGGTTAAAATGTTTTGGTCTCAAAAGCCACATTTTTCATAAAGAGACGTTTCCTGTTTACACGGGATCCCAAAAATATCAAGATTAAAGACCGTTTACAAAGACATAAGATTTAGATACAATATCAAGCCATATTAAGGCAAAATAGACAGTTAGGCAATCCCTGTCCTGATCCACTCCTCGACCATGGCGATCGAGCAACTGGCTATGTACATTCAACCCCGCAGCTCTCCATCTCAGGATTGGTCCAACTTGCCTTAACCTTTACCTGCATCACGTAGCACCCGTGAGCCAAGGCCCAGCAAGAAAACATAACAACAGAGCATACGCAATCAACAGACAATTCAATAACTCATATTGCATCACATATTCTCAACCATATAAGCATTCAATATAATCAGGTATTCCACATACTAAACATATCAACTCATATCATATGTTAGTTCACAAATGATAACTAGGGCTAGCGCCCTCAGGCCACTCCCTCCGTTATCCCACTGACTCCGGCCCGCTTAAACCGAGCTCAGTGAATATTAAGCTGTCCTCGGCTACCAGTGGCCAAGCCGCGCCCTGTGCGCAAATATTGTGTACGGCACCCTTAGGCCGCTATTACATGTCCCATGGCATAATACCATCATTGACATAATACAAATATCGGGAGCACTTAGTCCCATCACAGACATATAATCAAGTGCAGTTTTCTTACCTTTCAATTCGCTAGCTTTGATCACTGGACTCCTTGAGCACGATCCCTCTCGAGCCCTAGCGCTCACCTAAACACAACCATAGGTTAAAGTCATCACCAAACCTCAAGTACAAAACCTAGCCTCGGGACCAATCCCAAGCCCCCGGGAAGTCCTAGTTCCACCAAACAAGGTGGTGGAATCGAACCCCGAACCCTAGGTAAAAAACCCTTGCAAATAACCCTAAAATCCCTCTCTGGAAACAGGGCAGCGCTACAACGCTCTTAGGAGGGCGCTACATCGATACAAGTAGAACCAAATTCCCCTAGAAAGCCTGGCCTAGCGCTATAGCGCCCAAAGACTAGCGCTGTAGCGCTAGTCACAGATAGACAATACCTCAACTTTCCTTCCTGCGATTTCCTCAAACCAAACTCAACCAAAACTTCCCCAAACCTTCACCAAACTCAAAAACAACCTTATTAACACACTCCACTCATCCCAAGTACCCCAAATACCCAAAACTCAAGCATATACATCCCTAATCTCAAAATTCACCATAGCCACTTCTAGACATCAAAACTCAGTAGAAACCAGTCAAAACATCAAAGTTATAAGCTTAGAATTTCATACCTTTAATGGGAATTCGATTTCAAGACAACCTCTACACCTCCTTAACTTGCTCTTCCTCAACCTTTGGCCTGAATTCCCTAAAGTTCCCATCAAGTCCAGCTTATGCACCATAGGTCAAAAACTAAAACCAGAAACTGAAGAAGCTACAAAGTCTTACCTCAAGTGATGGCCTATCCTTGCTAAACCCTTGCCAAATCCTCAAGCTTAGCTCAGAAACCTTATGGCTTAGTTGACCTAGCTCTCCTCTGAACTGTGCTCCAAGAAAACCCAAGAAAAGTGGTGAGAGAGCCACAAACCGACCCTAGAAAACCAGTTCTATTTTCCTCCCTTTCTCTTCTCTTTCTCTTCCTTCTTTTCTTTCTTTCCTCAGACTTCTATAGTATTCTACCACTTCCACTAACATAAAGCCTCAGTAATACCTATCTCCTAAAAGTCAATTGACCTTTATGCCCTCCCTTTTAATTTTAAACCTTTAATCCACTTCGGGCATTTTGGTCATTTCACCCCAATTCCCGCTAATTCCTCGAGTGTCTCTAATACTTTCCCGCTTACTTCCCAATACCTAATTAATCACCAATAATATTCCTTGATGTCAAAATAAACTCCAATATACTCACTAAATTCTCATTTATACCCCCAGGCTCACCCTGAGCCGGGTATAAATCCCCGCCATGACTTTTCCGCTAATATGCTCACTAGGATCATCTCGAGTCACAGATCATAGATATATCCACATAATAATGTGGTCTCAACAATTATCACATATATCAACACAGTTATGCCCATAATGGCCAAAATTACGATTATGCCCTTTTATCCTAATCGGGGCCTACATGCATACTAATACACATAGTCATGCATCTCGAATATTCAAATAGTCATATAACATGCTTTAAATCATAATCATGCATTTTACCCATTAAAATCACACATAATTCCCATTATGCCTTCCAGGCACACTAATCAAGGCCCTTAAGCCTTATTAGCAAATTTGGGTCGTTACAATAGTAACCTGCCAAACCAAGAAAACTCTACACCTCCGAGGCGTTCCTTGGCCTCGGCCAATCCCTAACTGCCTCTACCTTAGATGGATTTACCTTAATCCCATCCGCACCCACAATATGGCCAAGGAACGTCACTTCTGGTAGCCAAAACTCACATTTCTTAAACTTGGCGTACAACTGATGCTCCCTCAACCTCTGAAGAACCTGTCGAAGATGAAGCTCGTGCTCTGCCTCTGAACTAGAATACACTAAGATGTCGTCGATGAAGACAATAATGAATTGATCCAGAAAATTCTTGAACACCCTGTTCATTAGATCCATAAAGGCTGCTGGGGCATTGGTCAAACCAAATGACATGAACAGAAACTCATAGTGCCCGTACCGCGTTCGGAAGGCCGTCTTCGGTATATCCTCATCCTTGATCCTCAGCTGGTGATAACCAGATCGAAGATCAATCTCTGAGAACACCGGCTTACCCTGCAGCTGATCGAACAAGTCATCAATCCTTGGTAAGGGATACTTATTCTTGATAGTCAACTTGTTCAATTCTCTGTAGTCTATGCACATTCTCAAAGTCCCATACTTCTTCTTCACGAATAAAACTGGAGCACCCCATGGCGAGTAACTAGGCATGATAAACCTCAAATCCAGAAGCTCATGCAACTATATCTTCAATTCTTTCAGTTCTGTCGGTGCCATCCTATATGGTTCCCTCGACACTGGCTCTGTCCCTGGTGCCAACTCAATGACAAACTGAATTTCTCTACGGGGCGACAACCCTGGCAAGTCCTCAGGAAACACATCTAAGAACTCGCAAACCAATCTGGTCTCCTCCGGTCCTACTGGTGAAACCCTAGTGGTATCCACCACACTAGCCATAAATCCTATGCATCCACCCTGTAACAAGTCTCTGGCTCTCAACACCGATATCCTGGGTACGCGGGGTCCATGCATCGCACAAAAACAAAGGGATCCTCGCCCTCTGGCTCAAAAGTCACCATCTTCTTCCTGCAGTTAATGGTAGCTCCATATCTAGCCAGCCAATCCATACCTAGAATCATATCAAAGTCCTCCATATTCAACTTAATCAAGTCTACTGATAACTCCCTACCATCAACTATCACTGGCAGTGCTCTCACCCACCTCCTAGACACTACCAGTTCCCCTGTAGGCAAAATAGTCCTGAATCCTGAAACACAATACTCACTAGGCCTACACAGTCTATCAATCGCCTTACTAGAAACAAACGAGTGTGTAGCACCAGAGTTAATCAATACAGTAAAAGGAGTGCCAGCACTAGAAATCTGACCTGTCACTACCGAGGGGCAAGCCTCGGCCTCTGCCTGCGTCAGGGTAAACACTCGAGCTGGATTCAAGCTGTTTACCTTCCCCGCATCTCCCTTCTTCACTGTCGGGCAATCTTTCTTGAGGTGTCCCACCACCCCGCACACATAACAGGCCTTAGCCCGACATTCGCCCGGATGGCGTCTTCTACACCTTGTACACTTAGGATAAGTCCTCCATGTATCACCGCCTCCCTGATGGCCTCCTTGAGTACCCCGACCTCTCCTATCAAGGCCAGGAGCATCAGGGGTCTTCCTCTTCAAATCATTGGGGCCTCCGCCCCTACCAGAACCAACATAGGGAGGCACCGCCCTGCGACCCTCCCGCCTCACTGCACTTTCTCTCCATATCTTATTCTCCGCTTCCTCAATGATAAGAGCCTTTTCTATAGCCTGGGGATAAGTTGTCCCTCCAGGAACTGTTGTAATTCTCACATCTCAGGCAATCATAGCATTAAGCCCTCTAATAAATCTGTCCTGCCTAGCTGCATCAGTAGGCAAAAGATCTGGTGCGAACTTCGCAAGTCTGTCAAACTTCACGGCATACTCTGTAACTGTCATGCTGCCCTAAACCAACCCCACGAGCTCATTTACTTTCGCTGCCCTGATGGCAACATTATAATACTTTTGACTGAACAAGTCCTTGAATCCCTCCCAAGTCAAAGCAGTAACATCTCTGGTCTATGATGCCACCTCCCACCAGATTCGAGCATCCTCTCTCAGCATATATGTGGCACAGGCCACTCTCTCATGTCCCTCTACCCTCATAAAATCAAGAATGGTAGTAATCATGGTCATCCACTGTTCAGCCTTCAATGGATCAGGTCCTTCCTCAAATATCGGGGGCTATTTCTTCCTGAACCGCTCATACAACGGTTCCCACTTGTTCCCAACTTCAACTGGTTGCACAACAGGTACCACTACAATTGGCACAATGGGGGCAACACTCCCAGATGGAGCCTGCTGCCGCAAAATTTGGATCTGTTCATCTTGGCTCTGTAGCCGAGCCTGCATGTTTTCCATCAGCTGCTGCCAGTTCTCAGGGACTGGCGGAGGGGTCTGGCCCTAATCATCATCTCTAGTCTCGGACCTTTCGGCTAGTCGTGTAGATTTTCTTGGACGCATAATTATCCAAGTCAATCTGCAATCAACGACTCGGCAATCAGACTATGATGACAGGGTAATAATCCTTTCATAATCCATCACTGGAACTCCAATCATTCACAGGCAATCAATTTCATAACAATTTATCCAAATATTGATCTATATATTCATTCACATGCATAGCAGTGTTGATAAGCATGCCTTAATAACATCATGCAATAGTCAAGGGCCAGGCCCTATCAGTATCTCATGCTCCCTATTAATCAAACATATATTAACAATCATATACCATTCAGATCATTTAAACACATAGTCATATATACACATTTTACCAAACCTTGAGTCGAGCTTGGTTTTCGCAGCGAATGTACATGTCCAGCCAGTCTTCAGGAACCCATAAACCTAGGACGCTCTGATACTAAGTTGTAAAACCCTGGATAGCCAAGACTGTTACACTATGTGTTTATAAAGGTGCTAGACTTGCTAATCAAGTCATTTAATTAAAAATGTGTTACTAAAACTATAATGGAACTAGGGTTAAAAGATTTTGGTCCCAAAAGCCTTATTTCTTATAGATAATATTTTCTATTTACACGGGATCCCAAAAATAATAAGATTAAAGCCATTTACAAAGATTCAAGATTTAAATACTAGCCACTCTAAGGCAAAACAAACTGTTAAGCATTTCTTGTCCTGATCCACTCCTCGGGCGTGGCGGCCACAACTGGCTATGTACGTTCAGCCCCGCAGCTCTCCGTCTCAAGGTTGGTCCAACTTGCCTTTGCCTTTACCTGCACCACGTAGTACCCGTGAGCCAAGGCCCAGCAAGAAAACACAATAGCAAAGCACAATCAATCAACCGACATTCAGATATCTCATACCACATAAGCATGTACTCAATCAGTTTAAGCATTCATGATAATCAAGTATTCATCATACCAAGTATATCAATTCATATCAATAATCATTCCACATATGATAACTAGGGTTAGTTCCCATAGGCCGCACCCTCTATTTATCCCAGTGATTCCGGCCTGCTTAAACCGAGCTCAGTGAATATTAAGATGTTCTCGGCTACCAGTGTCCAAGCCGCGCCCTGTGCGCAAATATTGTATACGACACCCTTAGGCCGTTTATCACATGTCCCATGGCATAATACCATCTATGACATTATACAGATATCGGGAGCACTTAGTCCCATCACAAACAAATAACCGGGTGCAATTTTCTTACCTTTAAATTCGCTAGCTTTATTCACTTTGATCCTTGAGCACGATCCCTCTTGAGCACTAGCGCACACCTAGTCACAAACATAGGTCAAAATCATCACCAAACCTCAAGTCCAAAACCTAGCCTCAGGACCAATCCCGAGCCCTCAGGAAGCTCTAATTCCACCAAACGGGGTGGTGGAGTCGAACCCCGAACCCCCGGGCAAAAACCCTTGAAAATAACTCAAAAACCCCTTTCTGGAAATAGGGTTGCGCTACAATGCTCTAAGGAGGGCGCTACAGCACTACAAACAGAGCCCAAACTCACCCAGAACACTTGACCTAGCGCTACAGCGCCCAAAGGCTAGCGTTGTAGCGCTAGTCACAGAACAGCAAAACTTGCCATTTTCTCCTTCAATTTTTCCCCGAGCCAACTTGACCAAAACTCTTCCAAACTTTTCCCAAACTTAAAAACAAGCTTACTAACATGTCTAACTCGTCCCAAGCATCCCAACCATACACAACTCAACCACATGCACCCAAAATCAAAGATTTCACCATGGCTGAACCTAGAATTCAGAAACTCAGCAAAACAACCACTAAAACCACAAAGTTCAAAGTAGAATCCCTTACCTTTGCTGGATGAGTTTTTCCTAGGATGTCCTCCTCACAAGCTTGACCTTCTCCTCCTCAAATTCTCAGCCCAAAATCCCTAGGATTTCCATAAAACTTTGCTCAGAAAATTAACTCAAAACCAATACTAAAACTGATGAACTACCTTGAGTCTTACCTCAAATGGATGGTTTATTCTTCCTAAACCCTTGCTAATTCTTCCAGCCAGATCAAAGACCTTAAGCTCAAGCTTCTGCTCTGATTCTCCCTAAGTTTCTGCCCCAAAATACCTCAAGAACTGATGGAGATATGCCTAAACCGACCTTGGAAATGGCCTGCTCTTCTTTCCCTTTTTTTTCCCTTCTTTTCCTTTCTTTCCTTTTCTTTTCTTTTCCTTCAGACTCTAGACTTTTCCCACTAAGGCATAAAACCTGATAACACTTATCCTATAGAAGCCAAATGACCAATCTACCCTCCCTTTAATTCTAAACCTTTAAATGCACCTAGGGGCATTTTGGTCCTTTCACCCAATTCCCGCTAATTCCTCGAATTTCTCTAATATTTACCTCTTACTTCCTGACACCTAACCAATCACCAATTATATTCTTAAATGTCAAAATGGGCTCCAATATATATTCTCTAAATTCCCATTTATACCCCCAGGCTCGCCCCGAGCCGGGTATAAATCCCCGCTGTGACTTTTTCGCTAATTCGCTCACTAGGATCGTCTTGAATCACAGATCACAAATATATCCACGTAATAATGTGGTCTCAACAGTTATCACATATATATATATATGTACAGTTATGCCCTCAACGGGCCAAAATTACAATTATGCCATTTCTAACCTAATCAGGGCCTACATGCATACTAGTACACATAGTCATGCATCTCAGATATTCAAATAGTCATATAGCATACTTTTAATCATTAAATCACATATATTCCAATTATGCCCTCCTGACACACTAATCAAGGCCCTTAAGCCTTATTAGTAAATTTGGGTCGTTACACTTCCCTTCTACAATTTGCTAATGGGAAAAAGATGGTTCAAATGGACTAACGAGTGTGAACAAGCCTTTCTAGATCTGATGAGCTACCGGTCGAGCCCCCATCATGTCAAAACCCGTTAGCAGGGAAGACTCCTATACCTGGCAGTAACTGAGAATGCGGTCAGTGCTATTTTGGTTTGAGAGGAAAATCAAACTCAAAAACCAGTATATTACATTAGTAAGAGGCTTCTGGGAGTTGATTCTCGATACCCTTTGATCGAAAAGCTCGCGTTCTGCCTTGTCTTAGCTTCAAGGAAGCTTAGGCCTTATTTCTAGTCCCACGCTATACACGTCCTAACCGATCAACCTCTAAGGCAAGTCTTGCAAAAACCTAAAGCATTGGGATGCTTGCTAAAGTGGGCCATCGAACTCAGTCCATTTGAGATTTTGTATAAGCCACTAACAACCATAAAGGGTCAGGCCCTAGTTGATTTTGTGGTCGGGTGCAGTGATTTTCAGAACAAACCCATGAGGGAATCGATCTAAGAGCTGTGGAAACTCTTTGTCGACGGATCATCCAATGAACACGGGTTAGGAGCTGGGGTAATTCTGATTACACCTGATGGACATCGCTTCCACACATCTCTTAGATTCAGATTTGGCATCTCCAATAACGAGGCCAAGTACGAGGCATTGCTAACTAGAATCCGCATCACCAAGGAGTTAAGAGAGAAGGCCATCCAGTGATTTAGTGATTCTCAGCTCGTAGTAAAGCAGGTACTGGGAGAGTATCAAGCTCGTGGGATCAAAATGGTCGCATATCTAGCTAAGGTAAAATAAAGTGAACTATCAGATTTCGATTTCTACTCTATAGAGCAGGTCTCGTGCGAGCAGAATACAAATTCATATGCTCTCGCCCGGCTCGCCAAAACCAAGGAGGTGGACATATTGAATGTAGTCTCAGTTGAGTTTCTTGACAAGCCCAGTATAGAGGATGAATAAAAAAATTGAGATGATCCGAGAAGGCTCGACATGGATGACTCCAATTGAGAATATCTCACCATCGGAAAACTGCCCAAGAATTGCAAGGATGCACAAAAATTGTTGTACCAAGTCCCAAGGTATGTTCTGGTCAAGGGAATTCTTTATAGGCGAGGTCATTCCATGCCACTCCTCATATGTGTTTTGCCAAAGGAGGCCCAGGCTATCCTTAAAGAAGTCCATGAAGGATTCTGCGGAGACCACGTTGGGGGGCAAAGCTTGGCTTTAAAAATATTGAGGCAAGGATATTTTTGGCCTACCCTGAAGAAAGACTCAACCTCATATGTTAAAAAATGTGACAATTGCCAGCATTTTTTTATGTTAGCCCTGGCTACGTCTATCGAATTAACCATGATTTCCTCGCATTGGTCGTTTTCCATCTGGGAAATAGATTTGATCGGATCATTACCAACCAGGAAATGAGGAGTTCTCTATGCGGTGGTTGTTGTGGACTATTTCATGAAGTGGGCTGAAGAAGAACTGTAATGCCCTGGTTACCCCAGAACAGTTATGGTGAACGGTGGACTGGAAATTTGACTCGCTACCCGAGTCCTTTGGTCAAAAACGTGCTCTAAGTGTAATTAACAGGTTAAGGTATAAAACCAATAAAAAGGAAATGGATAGTTTCATTACAAACCGCTCTACAGAGCTAATCAAAACATTTACAAGTTGTTCTCAGTACAAAATGGTCATTACTGTTTTAAATTTACAATCCCGCTGACCTAAGCAGCAAAAATAGGGTAAACCCCCTAGTTCCTCTGAGAACTCATTGGCCGTGGTGGTCAAGCGGCTGCATATGTACACATCACCACCTAAGCTCTCCACTCAAGGCTAGGTGAGCTTTTCTTTCCCTTTACCTGCACCACATAGCACCCATGAGCCAAAGCCCATCAAGAAAGCATAACACTATATGTAAACATTATCAAATGATTATCATTATAATCACACTGAGCATAAAGATTTCAAACAAATGAGTGAACATCACATGAGGTCCTGATAAACCATACTGAGTGACTGACAAGCAAGTCACTAATTCAAATGGAAGAGTGGCTGCTAGGTAAGCCACTAGCCTTCAACAGGTTCTGATAAATCATACTGAGTGACTGACAAGCATGTCACTGTTTCAAGTGGGAGAGTGGCTGCTAGGTAAGCCACTAGCCTCCAAACGCTTATTTCATTCATCGACCCTCGAGGTCGGTCTGGCATTAATGCTCTTTGAGTCATTCAAAGCTGATAGTAGATTAGATCTAATCTTTATTAGCTTGCGTTAACACGCTAAGGCCGTCCTGACTAATGAGTCAGCGCAATGTGACCAGTGCCCAGTACAATTGCTGAACCTGACTAATAAGTCACAGCTTCACAATTGATACTAGCACCTTTGCCAAATCTGACTAATGAGTCAGTACCATGCACAAGTGAGCAACATATGCTAAGTATTCCACAATCAACTCATGAACACATTTATTCAACCAACATGCCTCATGAATAACCATGCATGTCACAAATGGGGTGCAGTTTCCTTACCTTTGATTCGAGCTAGAATGAACAAAAGAACGACCCTTGAGAACGGTTTAGCTTTTAGTCCTTTAGCGGTTTCCTAATCATAACACATATAGGATACCATCAATAATCATGATAATCAAGGGTTCTCAAACCATTATCTAGCCTCCAAGAGATCAATCCAAACTAATCCAAGTAGTAAGGACACTCCCAAGGCCTAAAACTAGGTTCCTGGGGTCAAAACGAGCAAACGGGGCGAAAATAGGGCAAGGGCTGCGGCCCTAGCACCTTGGGCCGCGGCCCCCAGGGTTCTCTGAGGCAAGGGCCGTGGCGCCCTCCATCAAGGGCCGCGGCACCCAGTAGGCACAAAAGCCGCACCTGCTTCTTCAAGGAAGGGTCGCGACGCCCCAAGAACAGGGTCGCGGCCCTTCACCCTGGGTCATTCCCAACCGCGTTTTTAACACTCTAGAGCCTCCAAAATCATACCTAAACATTCCCCAATCATTAAAACAAAGTTCCCAAGCTTCCCCATGCAGCAAAACCCTCAAAACCCAAGGTTCAAACGGATCGAAAACTCAACAATTCACAAAATCAATTCAAAGCTTAGAAACTCGGAAAAACTCAAAACTTAAACTTCGATTACCTTCGATTGGGTTGTTTTTCGTCAAATCCTTCGGTAAAGAAGCTTCTAATCTTTCCTAGGATCGCTATGCCTCAATCCTCGCTCAATTCCGACTCCTAGAACTCGAGATTTCTTCAAATAGGCTTAAACGGTAAAACGAACTTTGAAAAGGGAGAACGGGAGGTTTTCTAATCGTACGTTCTATCTGACAGCTACTTCAAACTTAAGTAACCTCAAATAAAACCTAATGCTCGGGGTCCCGAAAACACCCCCGGGGACATTATGGTCAAAACCTCTAGAATTTCACCCTGATCTCAAATATTCCCAATTTATCATCAAATAAACATTCCTATTACCCCAAAATTGACCCCGTTATGACAAAACCGCTAATCCAATAAAATTGACCGTCTCATGCCGAATAGCTCGAATATATCTCCATAATAATGGAATCTCATTCACAAATCACATCATGCACCCAAATACACAAATTACCCTCAACGGGCCAAATTATCATCACACCCCTGTAATTAGAAATATGGACTCACGTGCATGCATTTCACATCATATTATAATATAATCAACATATACATGCATATTATCAATTAATAACATAATTAAGCAAGTATGGCCCTCCCAGCCTACTATTCACGCCGTTAAACACATCGGAGAATTCGAGGCATTACAAGAACCATTAGCAACCATAACTTCGAAGAGAGTACTCAATTTCTTGATAAAGAAAATAATTTGCGGTTACGAAATCCCAAGGAAGACCGTCTCAGATAATGGGACCCAATTTGATAGCGATCTGTTCACCAACTTTTGTGAAAAGTACGGAGTAACTAAGAGTTTCTCTTCAGTAGCATATCCTCAAGAAAATGGACAGGTCGAGGCGGTTAATAAGACTCTAAAGACAAATTTAAAGAAGAGGTTGGAATATGTCAAAGGTTTGTGGCCTGAACAGCTCCCACAAGTGATTTGGGTGTACAGAACATCTCACCGCACTTCTACTAGGCACACACCATTCTTGCTAACCTTCAGAAGCGAAGCTATGCTACCAATCGAAGCCTTAGTGACCTTGCATAGACAAAAAAATTTTGACCAGGAGAAGAATCACGACTTACTACAATCTTCCCTAGATCTAATTGAAGAATAGCGAGAAGAATCACAAATACAACTCGCCCATTACCAATAGAAAGTAACGCAATACTTCAATTCAAAAGTCAAAGAGAGGAGACTCAAACTGGGAGGCATGGTGCGTAGAAGAGTATTTTTAGCAAACAAAGATCCTAAAGATAGCGTCTTAGGCTTTAACTGGGAAGGACCATATCCGATCATGGAAATTTTGTGATAAGGCCTCTTCAAATTAGCCCGATTAAGTGGAGAGACAGTTCCACGAACTTGGAACGCTTTACATTTGAAGAAATACTACCAATGATTAGGTCTACTCTTAAGTCCAATCTATGTTATCATTTTGTAAGGCTTGATTATAAAATCCATTTCCATTAGATTTTCCTTTGAATTAATAAATTAATGGTCGCTGTGTAGTTTTAAACACAGTACCAAATTCTTCCCAAAATTTTGTTTTATACAAGATTGTTATGTAAAAATGACCTAGAATATTCATAAACTCTAATCTCTTGGGGGCATATACCCTTTGATTGTGATATGTCTTTGAAAAATTCTGAAACTTAGAATTTGGAAATTTGGAAATTTTGCAGCTTGATAAAGCTTGAGTTTTAAAAAAAAAATTCCAAATATGAACTAAGTTAAGAAAATTCAAAGAAAAAATAAAAAACCTTGGATTAAACGAGGTACGAGACCTAAATATTAACAGGTATGCAACTAGGTAATTAAAATCATGGATATAACCAGGCCTATGACCTAAAAAATAACTGGTTGGCTATCAAGCACATACTTCAATCTAAAGTAACCCCTTATAACTATGCATGTGTATAAAAACTTCAAGGTTTAAATACACAATAATAGAAGGGAAATGTATACAAATCAAAGTTAGGTTAATATAAAACAAGGACAAATAATCTCGAACAGATCCATTCAGGTAAATTGTCTCGGTCTAAAAGGCCTGATTATAAGGGATAAAAGGATATCCCCAACCAAAAGAAAAAACACATATAAAAATACAAAAGCAGACGAGGTCTTCAACTATGAGCTCCAACAACTTGCTCATGAGAAAAGATCCCATCCTCCCCACCATCTTCGCCAGTTCTCGAGATCGTGTCTAGCGTTTCAGTTGCCTCTTTTGCTAGTCGATCCTAGAATTTGGCACGATATTGCCCCCACAACTCGGCATCAAGGAATGAGAAATCACCCTCCTGGTTGAAGCACCAAACCTTGTAAAACATCTTTCCTATGAACGTTGCAGGATGGGCTTCAAATCCATTCACCTTCAGTTGGAGCTCATCGACCTTTCCCTGGAGCTGGTTGCGGTTCTTGATCATTTCCGGGGCCTGCGCCTTGGCAATCTTCTCGTTATCATGGGATGTCTCAAGGTCCACCTCAAGCTGTTGGATCTTCTCGCGGGATTGCTCCAATTCCTTGGAGGTTTCATCCTCGATTTGTCTACACCAGTCCTTGACCTCTTCCAGCTCCTTCACAGACCTCCCCGCATTAGCAAGGGCAAATCGAATCCTATATCCAGCTTCGATCTGAGCAAATTATGATTGTCATAAAACAAAACCAATGGATTAGATCATGGAAAATATGGAATAGACCTTAAGAAAAAAAATAAAGAAACTTACGGTTAGCAGCATCCCCAAGGCAGAATCCATCACAACCTCAGTGGTATCTCCCTCAATCTTCTCCATCTCCTTAATAGAGAGCTGAATGAGATGCCCAAGTACCTAGGTGGTTAGGGCTTGGAAAGGAGTCGGAAGGTGGTAAGGAAATCTGCCCACCTCGACTAAGGAGTTGGGACGATGACATGAGGAGTAGGTGATATGGTCTGAGAAGCTGTTTGATCAGTCACCCAGGGAGTTGGGGGAGGAGCTTCTTTGGTCGACAACGAAGTGGCTCGCAGATGGGAAGGAATGGTCTCCTTGGCCTTAGTCTAAGTTCACGTGGAAGCTCCAGCTCCAAAAGTACCCTTCTTTAGAACCCGATGTCTCTTAGCAGTAGGACTAGATCTTGATAGGGCATTGATGAGGTCCATGTCTTCTTTTGCAAAATGGTCAAGATAGGGGTTAGACAAATTCCAATTAAACTTAGAAAACAACAAGTAAAAGAAGAAAATCCTACCTTCCGAGCTAAACGATGAGACTATAATAATTAGTTTCAGATTGGGGACCGGGCTAGCTACTTGGGGAACCTCTAACTCTTGAACAACAGGAGGTAAAGGAGACACTAAAAAAATAACATCAGGCACTTTTTTACACCCGAGCTCTTTATCCGAGCTTGGATCATACTCTGGTTGCCTAGTGACCGAGAGAAAGGTGCCTAAATCTAGAGGATACCCAGGTCGTATGTTCGTCCCATATTGTTCAAAAAACATATGCCTAATGTGCAAAGTGTTATCTATAACTATGGTCATTTTGGGAAGGCTAAAATCGTGGAGAGGGATCAGGAGGTCGACACATTATTGAAGAGTGATGTTCTTATCTGGGTCCTTGTGATGTCCTTATCTGGGTCCTTGTGATGTCTAGTCACAACCTTCCTTGGGTCATGGTGAACTAACATATAGCTGGCAACATCTCGGTTAATATCATTATCATTGTTACCTTGGCTAAAAGTGTCGGCTGCTGCCCCCAACTTCACCCAGTTAATATCACTATCATTATAGCTCTAGGAAGGGTGCTACGTACCAAAGGTGTGACCTCTTCCTCTTCCTCGACCTCTTCTATAATGGCCAAGGGCCTCTTCCTAGGAGGACCTCGAGGTTTCAGGGCCAGAGATTGGCCCTCCTTTATTAGCCTACATGCCAACATGTTGGCATCAGTTATTATTTCTTGCCATTATTTTTCTATGACATGAGCAGAGGCTAGGGTCTGCTATTGATTCTATCAAACCAAGGAAGTTGCGGACCTCTTGTAAATCGTTGCACAAAAAAAAATAACGTGATTAGAATAAGCAAATACTGTAAAGTAGATAAACTTTAACAAAGCCAAGAAAAAAGACACTTACGAGGTCGGTTGAAATGATGGTACTCGTAGGCCTTGAACCCATTCAACATAAAGAACTGGCCCTTGTAGTTACTTGGATGGCTCGGGAGATCGATGATGCTGGCGGTCTTCGGGAATCTGGTGAGGTAGTAGAAACCATCACCTCCGGTTCTGGTGTCCGGATTGGCATTGAGGCAAAATAAGTACATGATGTCTTTAGGAGTGGGGTCCTCCCACTCTTTATTAAGGAACAAATATTTATGCCCCGCAAGGAGGCGATAGTTATCAGGGGGAAGTTGGAACAGAGCTAACTTCACAAAATTAAGGAAGTCCGTAAAATACGAAATCAATGGGAGGAAAATGCCTGCCTTCAGCTGCTCGTCGCTCCATGCCCCAAAGTCATCCTCCATGGGAGTGCAGCTCTGCCCACCTTCAAGCGCAAGTTGCGCATAGAATTTTGAGTCCATCTGGATCCCAAGGCCCTTTATTATCTTATTTACTTGGGGCATTGACATTATTCAAGAAACTATCCTCTCAGCCTCATAAAAACTATATGTGTTAACCTCGAGCTCCTTTTCCACCACCGGTCCAAAGTGGGGGAGGGGGGTTTCCGCGACCTGGTGGCTCTAAGAAGAAGAGCCCATAATGTTCTTGTTCTTTTAGTTGCTCATTTTTTTGAATTAACTAAGCTCGTTTGGATACAAAATAGGGCTAATTGTTAGTGGTGACCTAAGGATATAACCTAGGACAAGGATCATGGAACTCAGGGAAGCTGGTCATGGTTAGTAAATCAAAGGAAGGTCCAGGGAGAACCCGACCTAAGGCTTAAAGGCTACATTTCACAAACTAAAGGCTAGGTTTCACATGCTAAATCAAAGTTAATATCGCATACATGGATCCACACGTGCCCCTAAGTCACACGCTCTAATATCAGAAAGTAGTGTCACCTCGGAAATTGCACGTCAGAAATCTAGTTTTAATGTAAAACCGCTCAAGAAGCGTGACCCTTAAGCAGCCCTGTTTTATGGTCAAAAACCTACAATTTTGGCCAAAATTGCTCTTCGTACAAACCTCAAAACCCAGAAAATTCCATAAAATATGCTTATTTTCGTCAATTCTCTCACACACTTTCAGCCAAGTAAAAGTATACTACCCATTCTTCCCTCACAAAACGAGGGCGTATAGACTCAACCAAAGCCATTTACAGGGCCACAATGGAAAAGGACATAAAAACTTCACAAGTGTACAAAAACGTGTAAAAGAAGTTTGAAAAAAATACTTACAGATTTTCAATCGAAGAAAGATTGATGGATCACGAAGGTTGAGGAAATGCAGAAAAGTGATTCAGAAAAGAAATTGCCAGAAAGCTTAAAGGTTTCAGAAAAGAAGAGAAAAAAGGAAACTTTCAGAATGCAAAGGTGGTGAGGATAAAATTCCACAGCCCTATATATAGACTAGACCTGAGAAAGAGTTAGAGTCGTATGATCACGGTAGTTTGAGATCGAAGGTCTAGAATTGAATAGGCAAAAGATAGGCAAAATAATTTGACAAGGAAACTGTCACGATACTCAATACCTGAACAGACGCTTGTAAAAATCAAACACGCGTCTCGTACTCGAGTGGGTAGGTGGGCACGTTCCCCATGGTAGACGTAAAAAAGCCTAAACTATGTGTTTGACATAGGAATGACGTCATACACGAGCAGGGACTTAGGGGGAAAATGTTGTACCTAAAAAACACAAGTTGACGTGTTTTGGTTCGCGGTACAGCTGGCAAGCACTTAATAAGGTTACCCATTGTTGCGTAAATTTAAGCAAATAAAATTGTGCAAGTATACATAGCCGGCAAACAAGTAATAAAGTGATAAGTGAGTATCGTCTCGACAGGGATTGTGTTAGCAATAAATTGTGTAAAATCAACACTTAATAAATTGGAATAAAGCAAATGATAATGATTTGATTAATCCTAAAAATAAATGAGAAAGTAAACAAAATAAGCAACTGAGCGAGAGATCAAGACAATGAAGATGAGCTAGAATTATTGAATCCTTCTGATATGCAATATGGTAATAATGTTGCAGGTATGCTATAGAAAAATGAGTTTTATTAACCAAGAATTCCAAATAAGTTTATAGGCTTTCGTCGAAGTCACTATGGTTTTAATCATTGAATTGAACCAAACATATGTCTATGCCAATCCAAATAAAAGAATTGAAATCAATCACCAATACTATTTAGTTATGCAAGGCAATAATATATTTCTATACTATCACAAATCACAATTCAAAGAAAGCAATCTTGCACCATTCAAGTCTTGTGTCTATTAATCCTAACCCCTTCGGTATTAAGAATTAACTCAATTACTCACAATTGGTGGCCAAGAAAAAGCAAGTAGTAATAAACAATAAATACTTGAATGAATAAAATATTGATTCACCAATAAAACCCTTGGAACAAAATACCCAATTCACATAATAAAATTCATCAACAATTCTAACTACTAAGAAGTTAGCTCATGAATAAAATATGAAAAATATCCATAATAAAATCAAATATTGTCATGGGAAATACAAGAAAAGAAATTAAATACTAAAGGAGGAATTAGAAAATTAATCCCCAATAGGTGTCCCCGAGAGGTTCTCTTTTTGTTCTCGTCTTTGAATCTCCTTCCTTTTCTTTCTTTTTCCTTTTCTTCTTCTTTATTCTCTACTTCCTCTCAATGGTGGCTGATGTCTGTGGTTTACAAAAGTGGGCAATTGATAATGATGATAGGTTAGGTCATTTCCTTTTCTCCAGAAAATTCTCACGTGGGCCTCTTTTTATTTTCTTTCTTTCCATTCTTTTTTTTTTTTTTTCATTTTGAGCAAAATGGACCCAAGTAATTTAAAGTCCCAAAATTTATTTAATTATCTTTCAGCCCAACTCAAATAAGTCCAAGGAAATAAAATGGGTTGGATTTGATATTGATTTAGCCTCCCACGTGGGCCTTCCAAACAGTCAGCTGATAGAACGTAATGCTGCTTCCATGCTGCAACATCCCAAAATCTTGATTCTCATTCAAGCTTCAAATCCTTTTCAAAATGTCCACAGCTCTACCAATCATCTGTCAAGAAAAAATTCAACATTTTAAGATATATTTTTCAAGCATTAATCTAATATTTAATATTATCTAATTATAATTAATATTTGACAAAACTAAAATAAAGACACTACAAAACACCCTAAACCTCTCTTTTCTTGATAAAAATATAAGTTTAAAAAGCATTAAAATAACTCTAATTCCTAGAGTTATCATCCATATTTTGAGAACGCGGCACAAGTTCCAAAATGAGTAGCCCAGGTCAACCACAGGTCGACAAGACATCAAAGAGATCGTCTAGCCATATCTTCAAGTACTACAAGCATAGCTTGATCGTTTCAACGCTTAGATCAGTTTAGCCTAGAAACCTCTAGCTCGCATGGTGTGCATTCTGCTCACTGCTGATGCATGGAATACACTGGCTTGAATTCCTAAAGACTCGGAGACTTTATATGTGTAATTAATATATTGTAATCCTTGCTTGAGAAATGTGTAATATTCAGACAATCAATGTATTTAAGGTATTTATTTGTACGTTTGGGAAGCTACCCATTCTTGTAAGTTACCCAATACAGAACATTAACCGACTTTGTCCAATGAACCCATATAAATAGAGAGGGAATGGACTGATAAAGGGACCAGATTTTGTATGCAACGCCCTAGATAACCAAGACCGTTACACTGTGTGTTTAAAATAGTGCAGGACTTGCTAATCAAGTCTTTAAAACAAAAACGTGATCATATAGTCATAAGCAGGTTAAGTTTAAAAGATTTTGGTCATAAACAAATAATTTTCATTAAAATAAATATTTAGTACATGGGATCCCAAAACAAGGCTTAAAGGACATATTTACCAAATTTCCAAAAGTTATAAATAATCAAGGTCACTCTAATGGAAAAATATACATTTTAGGTTTCTTTCCCTGTACAATCCCTCAACCGTGGTGGCCGAGTAGCTGGCAATGTACACCTTGCCCCCAGAGCTCTCCAACTCATGGTTGAACCATCTTACCCTTGACATTACCTACACCACGTAGCACCCGTGAGCTGAGGCCCAGCATGAAAACTATATAACATAGCATAAACAATCCAGACAATGAAATAATTCATAAGATATTAACCAAATATTTAAGCAGGCCATAACAAGCACAATATCAGTGACGACAAACAAAGAATCATCAGTCTATTATCCAGGCATTCAACAAGCCACAAGCATCAGATTAATAACAGTAAACACATTCATAGTCAACAGTTTATCACAATCATTATACAATACTCAGGTTCGACACCCTTAGGTCGCACCCTCTATTTAACCCACTGTCTTCGACTCACTTAGGCTGAGCCTAGTGTTTAACCCACTGACTTCGGCCCGCTTAAGCCGAGCCAGTGATTATTAAACTGTCCTCAGCTACCAATGGGCAAGCTGCGCCCTGTGCGCAAATATCAGTTTCTTCACTCTTAGGCCGTTTATTTCATGCTCACATGGCATATCATAATCATACAACAATTGTATTTAGATATAGGGAGACCTTAGTCCCATCACAACCACACAAAAGGGTGCAGTTTTCTTACCTTTACTTTCCAAGCGAAGAAGGTGAAATGGTTCCGAACACGGTCCTTAGCTCTGAGCCTTGGCGATAAACCTAGTCACAAACCATAAATAGAACCCTCATTATAATTTGATTCTGAAAACCAACTTCGGGGCCAATCCCAAGCTCTCGGGGAGTCCAATTCCACCAAACGAAATGGTGGAATCGGCCCCCGAGCCCCTGGACAACAACTCAACAAACTACCCAAAAATCAGGTTCTGGAGGCAGGGCAGCGCTACAGCCCTACAGTCAGAAACCTTAGCCCCCCAGAAACGCAACCTAGCGTTGTAGCGCTCTCAACCTAGTGCTACAATGCTAGCACCAGAAATGAAAATTTAAGGGTTTCTCCCTTCGAACTTTCCCGAACCAAAGCTCCAAGAACTCATTCCAATCATCAATCAAACACAAAATTGAGTCCATAATTCCCTATATCTCATCCAAAACAACCTAATAACATCAAAAACTTGGCTAAAACCCTCACCAAACATAGAAATCAAAACTGAGCTTTGAATCTCAAGAATCTTAATTGAAAACCAGAGAACTACTCAGAAGATTGAAAAAATCCTTACCTCAATGACAGCCAAACCCTCAGCCTCAATCCTCCAATCCTTGAGCTTAGATTCCCAGACCTCCCAGTTGAAACCTCACATCAACTCAGATTAATTCTATGCAAATAAACTAAGTTCAACAATTACTTTATACCCAGAAACCTAGCAAAATTCAAGGATAAACTGAAGTTCTTACCTCAATTTGGAGCCCAACTTTCCAACTTAATTCCCCTGCAATTACTTCAAAGTTCACAGCCCCAAAGAATAGCCTAGGCTCCATTTGATTCATAGCTTCAAATTCAACATGGGAGAGTGAGGTAGAGAGGACAACGTGAGAGAGAAGAGGGGTGAGCTGAGAGGGAGTTTTCTTTTTCTTTCTTTCCTTCAATATATCCACAGCTTTCTGTTATAATCTAGAAAGAAAGTAAGGTTATATCCTTTAACAACCAAATGACCCTTTTGCCCCTCCATATACTAATTAAACCTTTAATTAATCCAACGGTATAATGGTCATTGTTCCCAATTCCCGCTAATTCCTCAAATATTCCTAACATTTACCGATTAATCCTATCTTCCAATTAACTTCCAATTATTTACCCAATATCTAATAATTCTCAAATTAGTCTCCCAAATTCCCAAAATACCCCCCAGGCTCCCCCGAGTCGGGTATAAATCCCCGCTGTGACTATTTTGCCAATCCGCTCACTAGGACCGTCTTGAGCCACATGCTGCAAATATATCCACATAATAATGTGGTCTCAATAATTTATCACATATAATTACATTTTATGCCCTCTACAGGCCAAAATTACAAATATGCCCTTGAAAGCTAAACATGGCCCACATGCACATTTAATACTCATAAACGTGCATTTATTCACATCCATATAATCATATAATCATGCATGCCACATAATCATGCATTAAATTATTAATTCACATAAATACCAATTATGCCCTCCCAACACACTAATCAAGGCCTTTAAGTCTTATTAGAAGTTTTGGGTGATTACATTGTATGCAAAAACTTTGCCAAAATTGTCTTAGACAATATTTCTAGAGATCTGAAACAGAATAACATAGACTCATGGACTAAGTGAATTTTAATCACTGAATCGCGTAATATTTCTTGTGTGATATTTACTTACGGTTTCCTAAAAAGCCTAATTATCTATTTCAGACTTCTTAGTCTACTGTTGGCAAAAAATCGTGTCAACAAATACAATCCGGTGTCAGTCCGAAAACGGGTGTGTTCTTTGTCTATGGGGTGCATACTTATCTGGTTTTATCTAGAGTAAGCATCAATAAAAGATAGTGTCTCATACCCTGAGGTAGCATCAACCAGCTAGTTGATCCTCGACAATGGAAAACAATTCTTCGGTTAGGCTTTATTAAGGTTTATAAAATCCACGTAAGTCCTCCCTTTACCATTCGGTCTGTAGACTAGTACGGGATTGGAGACCCATGATGGATAAAATATTTATCGAGCATCCTTCTTTTTAGCTGCACTAGTGGATAGTTTTTGTCTATGTTTGAAACATGGTTGATTACTGCTAGGTCGATTCCAATCATGTCTTTATGCGACTAGGCAAAATATTCATGATGCTACTTCAAAAATTCCACCAACTCCTTCCTTATTGTTGTTTTTAAATGTTCACCAACTTTCACAACTCTGGTCCAACTTCTTCAACAAAATTCCCAAAGCGAGGATCTATATCTCTGTCCTCACTTTGGGCAACACCCTATTTGGTGACTTGATCACCTGATTGGGCATTTATCTGGTTTATCACTCCTTGCAACCTATTTTTCTTTCCATTTGGGTTGTTCGAGGAAATCAGGCTTGTTAACGCCCCACGTCACTATGGTTGCTTCCTAGAATGACGACTAGCCCTGCAAACCAACACAAGTCTTTCCAGCGTGCCCCACGTCCCTATGGTTGCTTCCTAGAATGACAAGTAGCCCTGTAAACCAACACGAGTCTTTCCAGCATGCTTTGTCCTCACTCGCACGCTTCCCAGGAGGTCATCCATCATGAGACTACTCTAGTTCAAGCACACTTATCTTTGGAGTTCTCAAGTGATGGGCTACCGAAAAGAAGATGCACCTTGTTGGCATAGGTAGTACCCATCAATCCATTTAAGCCCTCTTCAACTGTGTAGTCCCATACCTACACAGTCTTAGAATCATCACACTTGACCTTCCCCAGACGGTGTGGGATTGCACAGTTGAAGATGGCTTAAATGGATTGATGGGTACTACCTATGCCAACAAGAAGCATCTTCTTTTTGGTAGCCCATCACTTGAGAACTCCAAAGTTAAGCGTGCTTAACCTGGAGTAGTCTCATGATGGGTGACCTCCTAGGAAGAGGAAAAAGCACGATGGAAAGACTCGTGTTGGTTTGCAGGTCCAGTCGTCATTCCAGGAAGCATCCATAGTGACGTGGGGCATTACAAATGGTATCAGAGCCTTGACCCAGCCAGAAGTGTGGTCGATGGGGACGTCGGACCCCTAAGGGGGAGTGATTGTGACAGTCAGAATCTCGTGATCCGCAAGGGGAAAGACCGGGTAAAATTTGTGCAATCCCACATCGCTTGGGGAAGGTCAAGTGTGATGATTCTAAGACTGTGTAGGTATGAGACTACAAAGTTGAAGAGAGCTTAGATGGATTGATGGGTACTACCTATGCCAACAAGATGCATGTTCTTTTTGGTAGCCCATCACTTGAGAACTCCAAAGTTAAGCGTGCTTGACTTGGAGTAATCTCACGATGGGTGACCACCTGGGAAGTTTTCCCAGGAAGCGTGCGAGTGAGGACAAAGCACGCTGGAAAGACTCAGGTTGGTTTCCAGGGCCAGTCGTCATTCTAGGAAGTAGCCATAGTGATGTGGGGCATTACATGTGCTCTCCCCACTCTTATTTGCCTTTGTAATTGAAGAGTTATAACACTCCATAACCTCCCTTGGGTTACCAAAGATACATCTTATTCCCAAGTCAGTTAGGAATCTATGACCAGATGCCGTATGGATGTTACTGCTCGCAATTCTACAAAGACAGGTCTTCCAATTACAGTATTATATGCGGAAGGATAGTCAACTACTATAAAAGTAGTAAGTATTGTTCTGTTCGTGATTGCAGTTCCTGTTGTCATTGGAAGTCTGATCGATCATGTTGGTGCAAACCCTTCTCCAGAAAAATCATAAATGGTTTGGTTGCATGGTTCTAAGTCTTGTACAGACAACTTCATTCTTTCCATGGAGGAATTATATAATATGTTCATCGAACTTCATGTATCAACCAACACTCTTTTCATCATCATATTAACTATCTGAACATCTACGATCGAGGATCTGTGTGAGGGAACCAAACTTTTTGTGAGTCTATCTCGGAGAAAGTTATACATTCTTCATCTAATCGAGCTTCTTTGGGAGTTTGCTCCTTAACTGTCAGCATTTTGATATCTTGTTCGTGACGTAGGGTCTTGGCGTATCTTTCTCTTGCCTTACCACTGTCATCTGCCAAATGTGGTATGCTAAAAAATAGTGAGTAGGATGCCTGCGACCGAGGCAGGCTATAGTGGAGGCGAGTGCTAACGTCCTCGCGTCTGCTCGTTGCCTCCAGCAGCCGCTATTGGAGGTCAACCCCTATTCTTATATACCTCCTCAGATGTCCCTATCAGATCAGGAATTCAATCTCATAATTTAACTAGTTAAATTCATTTGTATCATGGCCATAATCATTATGGAAGCAACAAAACTTTGTTGTGTCTCTATTAGAGATGTCCTTCCTAATGGGGGTTGGTCGCCTGAATGGCAGTGGTGTGATTGGCCTGATACACCTTAACTTGATTGTCGACCAGTGCTGTGTAGTTGGTGAATCTTGGCTCATACGTATTCTGCTTAGTGTGCTTGTTATCAGATGTAGCAGAATCATTGCTTGCCCAATTTCCCTCGTTCTTACCCTTGTTTTTATTACCATTATTGTTGTGCTTACTTGAACCACTAATAGTTTTGGTTGGCTCTTCCTTCTTTCCCTGATCCATATTTGGAGGCTTTCCTTCATTGGTGATAGCCTCTTTTAATTTGATATATTTATCTGCTGGGTCCAAAAACTCCTGGGTAGTTTTAACCCCATTCTTTCGCAGGCTACTCCACAGCGGAGACTGCATTTGCACTCCTGCTGTTATGACCATCATCTTCCCTTCGTCTCCCACAGTTTTGGCCTAAGTAGCTGCTCTCATAAATCTTTGAGTGTACTCATTTAAAGGCTTGCCTTCTTTTTTCCTTATGTCCCCCAACTGGTTAGCTTCCATGGGGTGTATGTGACCAACATAGAATTGCCCATAAAATTCTTTAACGAATACCTCCCAGGAGGTAATGTTGGCTGGCTGAAATTTGAAGTACCATTTTTTAGCAACATCAGCTAAAGTTTCCGGAAATATTTGACATCGTGCATCCTTGGATACCTTTTGAATATCCATATATGTATCTCAAACTTTTTAACACAAGATAACGAGTCTTCTTTTCCAGTATAGCTAGGCAAAACATGCATTTTTAACTTGCTTGTGACTTCTACTAGTGCAATTATGCTAATGAACGGTGTGCAATTTTCTTCAGTTGTACTCAATATCTGAAGTTTTATTCCCGACTAGCTGTTGTACGGCCTGGTTCAATGCATCAATTTGAGCTTGAATAGCAATTAAAATTGAAAGAGCAAGAGCAGTAGTGGGAATGTGCTCGTCGTGTCTTTCTCTTCGATCGTTTAGAACATTCCTCAAATCCTCTTCTCTACGACTTTGCTTTGACCTTCCTAAATGATCAAACACATTAGGTTGCCTTGGTTGCCCCCCCCCTGCATTTTGGCTTGCTAGTCGGTTATTCATGGGAGAAGGCTCCTACTGTTCGTGCCTCTGCTCGTCTAGTCGACCAACATTCTTCCTCCGATTCCGATAGTATTCAAAATCTCCCTCACTATAGTCATGCTCGTCCCTAAATTGCGACTGATGGGTATGCGACCGACTATATGCTGGGAAAACTTATACAGGATCTTGTTTATTTTCATGTAAATCTTATATTAAACAAATTAATATAAGATAACCTAGAACATGTTTCTAAAATTGAATTCAAACATAAATAATGACAAGAACACTTACACTATACGCAGCTGAATGATAGTGTCATTCCTTCAGTTTCTCTAACCCTTGTATCCTTTCTATCGCAGAGTATTACCAAGAAACTGAACTATTATTCAATTTTCTTCACAGCCATCAAAAGTATCCTAAGAATCACCTAGACTATGGTCGGCAATTATCAACACATGAGATAGATACAGAGAGAAGAAGAATAGAAAAGAAAAGTTGAGGCTTAGAAAATGACTTATGCAGTAGAGAGAATCTAAAACCTAATAGATCTTTTATTCTTCTAAAAAACAAGTGTTTGTCATCTCTCACTTAGCACTCATTTTATAGACTCAATTAGGTCATTTAATTTAATTAAAAAATCAATAAAATAATAGATAATATTAACCCTAGGTCAAAATTATCAAGGGCTTTAGGCCCGTGAAATTTCTCATTTAATTATAAGCCCGTTGGACTTAAAATCAAGACCTGTATTATTTTCTATTGATTAATTAATTAAATAACTATTCAAATCCTTTATCAAATTAATTATTTATAATTTGAACCTTGATTTAAACTTATTTATTAATTTAGATACCAATTTATCTTAATTAATAAATCTGCCATAATTTCTCTTTTCTTCTCTAAATTACATAACTCTGTGAAACTATCCAAAATTGACATGGTCAACTTTGATAGTTAAATCAATTATTGAGACTATCTAGATGATTTTATCCAAGGTACAGTGGGGACCATGGGCCTATGAAATCAAGCTCCAATATGTTATCATAAATCTAACAAATAAATTTACTAACTTATTAATTCATTGTGACTCCACTAAAGACTCGGAATTGCACTCTTGAATTCATAGACCACTCTATAACAAATATTGTAACGCCCTACTACCCAGGGACCATTACGTTGTGCATTTTAAACAGTGCTAAACTCGCTAACCGATTCATTTGGCCATAATCGTGTAACTAAATGTGATTAACGGTTTAGGGTTAAAATTTTTTGTTAAAGATATAACGTTTCACTAAAATGTTTACCGTATACATTGGGATCCCAAAATATATTTTAAAGGTTAATTACAATAAGAGATTTACAACCAGCCGACCTAAGCGACAAAATAGGGTTTATCCCTAGTTCCTCTTTAAACCCTCGGCCGTGACGGTCGAGCAGCCACATATGTACACATTGTCACCTAAGCTCTCCAACTCAAGGATGGTCCATCTTTCTTTTGCCTTTACATGCACCACATAGCACACGTGAGCCGAGGCTCAGCAAGAAAGCTTAAACATGCTCATAAACAGGTAATAACATGTCACTAAATCATAATAGGCATGCCTAGTAGTAATAACCCTACTCATGCATGCAAACAAGTACAAATAAACGTTTGTGGAGTCCTGCGCTCTGAGTAGATGACTAATAAGTCTCTCACTCTGAGGTAGATGAGTAATAAGTCTCTCTGAGGTAGACGACTAATAAGTCTCTCTGTATAGATGACTAATAAGTCTATCCTTATGTAGATGACTGATACATCTATCTCTGTATAGATGACTAATAAGTCTATCTCTGTATAGATGACTGATAAGTTTATATCTGTGTAGATGACTAATAAGTCTATATCTGTGTAGATGATTGATAAGTCTATCTCTGAGGTCCCACGCCTTCCTATCCATGTGATGTATCAGTCACCTGAGCTTATAGCCTTGGCTCTATGTAACTAGCCTTTAGACTAGACAAGCGCTTTTGTTTTCATCGAACTTAGGGTCGGTCAAACATTTAATGCTTATGTTGATTATATCTAATCATTTCGGCTTGTGTTAAACACATTAATGTCGTTCTTGACTCTTAAGCCAATACCATACCAGCGCTTAGTATCACCGCTGAACTTGACTGATAAGTCACAACTTCAGGATCAATACTAAACACCCTTGTCATTCTCTGACTAATAAGTCAGTACCATACACAGATAAGCAAAGCTGTCATGCATTTACTATGCAATCAATGTCCATATATAGAGCAGTCAACATGCCTCATCAACATTCATGCTATGCCCTAATCACATGTATCTTATGCATCATATATTGGGTGCAGTTTTCTTACCTTTGGTCCAAGCACAGGTTACCAATAAAAAATCCTTAAGCACGATCCTGAATCCAAGCCCCTAGCGATAACCTAGTCACAACCATAATATAAAACCTCATAAAAAATGAGTAAATAAATACTTCCAGACCTAACCCAAGCCTCCGGGACGTCGAATCCCACTCAACTGGGTAGTAGGATTGATCCCAGGCCCTTAGAGTTAAGTTCCCACGAATAAAAACCATATCTGGGCAAAACTGCCCTTAAGCGCCGCGACCCCCAAACCCTGAGTCGCGGCCCACCTCCAAACAGAAGCCAAACCACCTCTCTGCCTGCACCTTGCGTCGCGGCCCTTCCTGCCCATCAACCAACCTCATCCTCTTCATCAAGCCTGGGCCGCAATGCCTTAGAACAGGGCCGCGGCCCAACCACGAACCAGCCAAAAACCTTCATTTTCTTCATTTAAAAACCTTCGAAAACCTATCCAAACATCTCCAAATCCCAAAATCAAAGTTCACAAACATCCTAATTAACTAAAACCATTAAAATCCAAGCTTCAATCATCCAACAACTCATCAAAATATAAAATCCAATTCAAGCTTACAAACTCAAAAAATCAAAACTTAAAACTTGGATTACCTCCGATTGAGTCATTTCCCAACTAAATCATCTGGCTAAAAAGCTTCTAATCTTCCCTATAATCTTTATGCCTCGATCCTTGCTTGCATCCGAGTCCTAAAACTCAAGTTTCCTTCGAAAATGTGATCGGTGTCAAAAAGGGAACGGGAGGGAGAGAGAACGTTCTTTTTTATAATTCTAACAGGTTACTTCAAGCTTAAGTAACCTCAAGCAAATCCTAATGCTCGGGGTCCCAAAAACGCCCCCGGGGGTAAAATAGTCAAAATTCCCATAATTTCCCCCTGATCTCACTAACTCCCAATTTATCACCAAATATCTTTTCCCATTACCCAATATCCCGGTAATGTGCTAAATACCCCCTTGACTCACTCCGAGTCATGTATGAATCTCATTGTGACTTTCCCACTAGCTTTCCTCCTAGGATCGTCTCGTGCTGTGTAACCCAAGCATAACCAAATAATAATGAAGCACCACACACATACTACATATATGCCAAATATACCCAAAATGGGCCAAAATATGAAACTTGCCCAATTAATCCGAAATGGGCCCACATGCATATTTAATACACCTAAACATGCATATCAAGTCACATTATAATATTGTTCACATATTCCCATAATAATGCACACAAATATCATATAATCCCATAATTTTCCATCTTGGCCCCCTAATCAAGGCCCTAAGCCTTATTAGGAAATTTGGGTCATTACAAATATAGATACATTATTAATTATCCATTGTTACAACCATAATTGTCACTCAATCCTCTATAGATGATCCACAATGAGATGGGACTAAAATACTGTTTTACCCTTCATTGTATTTTATCCTTAAAACACTAAGTTCTTTGTAAATGATATTTCAGTAAACTAATATTAATTATTGAAATGAGATCTCTATCATTTAGCACCTTGAACCAAACTAAAATGAAACCATCGTTTCACTTCTTTATCAGAAGCTATAGATGTTCATATATATGATTGAAACTCCCACTCAATTATACTACCGAGTTCCCAAGATGTAAGTATGGGCTAGTCCGTAGGGTAAGTTGGTAACGAACAAGTCAAAGAACTCAAATAATACAATCAGTTAGAATATTAACTACTCAGAATTGAGATTGAATTGACCTATGGTCAACTATATGATATGACTAGAATAGATAATAACGGTATGTTTACTTATCCTATCTACTGTCAATATCGGTCTAGTCCGATGTAACAAATACATCTGATCTTATCTACTTTGCTAATGTTCTGGAAAGAATATAACACTGCAATGTGTAAGTAGATCATATCGTAGATTGGCAAGTCAATGTAAATCTTGTGCACTGACTAATCTTAGGACTAACTTATTTTGAACATATAATCATATTTATTTTCCACTATGATTACGTCACTATAAATATGATTAGCTATATGCTAAGGATTTAATAAAGTTTATATTAAACAAATAATCATGAAAATAAAACATGTGAGCAAAGTGATTGACCAAGTCAAAAAATGATTTCTATACTTTTATTGATAATAAAATGAGATTACAAAGAAATTGAGTTTTAATTAAGGCATAAAACCCCAACACTATACATGTTATCACCTTCTCTCTGACCAAAACCATCACGATAAACAGGAGGTGGCCTTTGGGGCCTGCGCTTGTCGCTAGGTCGCGGGGTGTATTATGTGGGGGACCTCAGTCTGCAAAGCTAATATCATGTTGTCGCCTGTTTCCTAAAAAGACATTTCTTGGCCCTCGACAAGGGAGAACCTACTCATCTGTCACCAGGCATCTTAGGCTTCGAGGATGCTGCTCGTCCTTGTTTTGCCTTGGATTTGGCTCGCTTGCTCGAGCAGAACGTGGAGGCTGACGATACTTGTTAGGACTGCTAGAATTCTATCGCTGGCCTTCTGGCTAAGCAACTCGAGGTTGTTCTGGATGAGGTGGGTTTTGAGGAGGTGGAGGATTTTGAGGCCGCTCAGGTTGTAGAGGGCTCTGTGCAAGTAGAACCCCTTGAACTAGTTGAATAGCAACTTCTACGGCAGCTGTGGCATCTCTCTGGCGCTGGTCCATTTCTGCCTGTTTAGCATTTAGCTCTTGTCGTTGTCTGTCAATTTCCGTTTGTTGCATAATTACTGTCTTAGTCATATTCTCATGGTTAGCCTTTAGAGTAGCTAACTCATCTTGCAACAAACCCATGGTTTCTTGCAGGGTTTTCGCATCTATCTCCTTCTTGACCTCCTCTAATTCCACTTGAGGCTCCTCTTCAATTACTCCTGGGGGAGGAGGTGGATTTTGAGGGCTTTCAGATGTTTGACCTACCTATTGACCTTGAGTCATCTTAGATTTAGGAGCCATAGTTACTTAGTTAACTTCTAAACGTTGATCTCCTTGAGTTTATCTCTCAATGAAAGCACCAAATTGTTGACCACAGATCTAGCCAATGACATAGAGTCAGTTAAACGATGTAAAATAAGAATTGAACTCTAATAGTAAATGATACAAGAAATTATAGTGGTTCGGCTCCAAAAGGTAATAACCTACATCCACTTTAGTACCTTTATTTATGTAGAATTCTCAAAACCCCTGATTAGATGAATTGGATCAACTGAGTTTCGTGAGCTTAAGAGAGTACAAAAATCATGTATAAAAGAAGTTAGAATAGTAAGTCCTCTTAGAAGATTAAGAACTATAGCATAAGAAATAATGATTCACTAAGACCTCTATTTATGGGCATAGGAATGTGCATGAAAGGGTCGTGGGTCTTACATAATTTACGTAATAAATGAAAATAAAATAATACAAGTTAAGTGAATATTACATAAAATATCTTGTCTTAACTAATTCTGAGCATTCTTCACATTTTCTTCGAGTAGCTCTGGTCAAGTGCACCAACCAGCCTGGTTATCCATTTATCCAAAATGCATTTTAGTTAAACTAATGAGAAGAAACAACTATTCTACCCTGGTCGAGGGTCGACGAGATATTCATTAATTAGGCTATTGTTTGACTGCCACGTGTCAGATCCTTGTGCCATGTCATCATACTAGATTTTAGGGGAACAATATTTTTTTAGTTGATGATATTGGTAATGAGTTGATGGTATTTTTTTTTTTTACAAGAGATGAAATGATGGCTTATTTTTTAATGATATAAGTTTGTATTTATTTTATTAAGCTTTCATAATAAGTTTGTATTTTTTAATTTAATTAAGATATTATGTTGTTGGATATAAGGTAATACACTTTTATTAGAGGTCAAAAGGCTTAATTCACAATTTTAAATTGAAACCAAAAGAAGAGGTCAAAACCTCATTTATTTTTTAAAAAAATATGAGAAAATTGAATTTTTAAGGTTTATTGTCTTATATTAATATTTTAGGATAAATTGTTGCATACAAAAATATTTTAGGATAAATCCAACCAAAACGTTAGCATCAATTCTAAATTTAAACTTATTTTCAAAAAGTGATAAAAATGAAATTATGGATCATTAAATAATAATTTTAATTAAAGGGGCTTGAGGCCCAGTTTGGGTGGAATCCAAAATCTGATCTGAATCCGCCCGAAACTCGAAATTCGAATTCGACTAAAATCTGACCCTTATTTGGACGAGTTCGGTATATATTTTTCACATCTGAAATCCAACAAATCTAATCCCGATGCACCCGAATCCAATAAACCTACTCGATGTGCACCCCTACATAAAACATCATTTATATATAAATATTTCTACTGTATAAAAATATTATATAAAAAATTGTCTGATAACTTGTATCATTTGGACACATTACATTATACTAAATTGGAAAAGTAGTTTGCACAAAATCATAAAAATTGTATAGATGTGTTTGCTTTATAAAATAAATGTATAAAAAATTATATATTTAATTATCTTTTAACCTGTTTGGAGAAATGCTACCAAAAAAAAAAAAGTTTGGAGAAAAGTTAATTTTTTTAAAAAAAAAAAATTTGGATGGATATTTTTCCCGAATAGATATAAAATCATCTTTGTATACAAAATTTTCTAAGTTACATTTTAACTTATTTTCTAATAATTGTAAAAAGTTGATTTTAAAAAAATTAAAATACAATTAAACTTGTCAAATTTCTTATGTACAATTTTTATAGAATTTTTTTATTGAGCAAAAACATGTATATGATTATTTATAATAAGCATTAGTCTCTATTTTAATATACTATAATTGTGTGCCAAAGATGATGAATGATTGTGGCTGAGTTATTATATATCCAGTGTTTCAACTTATCTCCAAACAAAGTATATGTATATTACACGTTTCTTGTTTAAGGGACAGTTTGACATTGTTTTTTATTTTTTTTTTCAAAATTGTGTTCTCAGAAATGAGAACAAAAAACAGTTTTTGTAGTTTTAAAAAACGAAAAGGTGTTTGGTTAATGTTTTTTAAAACCCATTTTTTAGTTTTATTTTTTTTAAAATCTTAAATAAAAAATTGCCAAATATATTTACAAAGAGAAAAATATTTTAAAAGTTTGTAATAAATAATGAGATAAAATAATTTGAAAGAAAAAATGATAAAAAATAAGGAGTGAGAAATTAAGGAGAGAAAATTTGAAGAAATAGAAATTGAGAAGAGATAAATTGATCCAAGAAAAAATGAGAGAGAATATGATATGAAAGGGAAGTGAAGAGAGAGAAGTGAGTAGAGAAAAAGTGATGAGAGAGAAAATGGCGAGAGAGAAAAAATGATAAGAGAGAAAATGATGATATATTAAGTGATGAGAGAGAAAGTGAGGATATAGTAAGTGATGAAAGAGAAAATGATGACATAATAAGTGATGCAAGAGAAAATAAAGATATAGAAAATAATGAAAGAGAAAATAAAAAGAAAGAAAGTGAGAAGAGAGAAAATATCGAGAGAGAAAGTGAAGAGAGAAAATGTAAGGAGGGAGAACGACATGAGAGAGAAAATAAGAAGATTGAAAGTGATGTGAGTGAAAGTGAAGAGAAAGAAACTAGAAAATAATGTGATAATAAATAATGTTAGATAATAATAATTAAAAAAATGATGTGAGAAAACAAAAGATAGACAAAAACAACTGAGAACAACAGAAAACAACTTTTTGTTGTTCTCAAAATTTTCTGTTTTTTGTAACTTTGTTTTTAAAAATTATTTTCTGAAAACAACGCCAAACACCCCAAACTTGTTTTCAAAAAACAGTTTTTAGCTTTTAAAAACAAAAAACAGTTTTTTAGTTAAGGAGTCAAACACACTCCCAGAAAAATGAATTTTTTTCTTTGTTTCAACTTATCTCTAAACAAGGTGTATATATATAACACGTGTCTTGTTTATATTGGTAGAGAGGGAATGAGACACACTTGTTGGACAGAAAATCGCGTTGTGCAGCAGATACCCATTTAAAAAGAGAATAATTAGTATTTTGCCTCCCGAACTTATGACACTACTAGATCGTGTCCCATAAAATATACGGCATGTTAAAAATTTTCCTAAATTTTTCCATTTACATAAACATAGTCTATTTGTTAGCTTTCGTTCAATTTTTTCGTTTAAAATCTGATGTGGCATTGCCACACCAATCCCGTGTAGAAAATTTACATGTTTAGCCCCTGAACTTTAATTACTACAGAATTGTGCCTTCTTTTATTGAAAAAAAAATTTTAAATTAAAAAAAATCAATTTTTTATTAATTCTTATAAAAATAATTTAAATATTAATTGAAATATTAAAAAAATTAAATAAATCATTTAAACTCTAATAAAATTTATAAAATTCACTCTAGATTTAAAAAAAAATGAAATATCAAATTAAAATTCACTCTAGATATTAAAAAATCAAATATGAATGAAATAAATAAAATAAATATAAATAAAATCTTAATTAATTCAATAGACCCATATTAGAAACTTATTTATTTTTGTTATAAAGTAAAAATAAATGATTCCTTCATGCAGGGTTTTGAGTTGCACGCTCTAATAATTTTATTTTCTTATAATTTTTATCTTCATTTATTTTATTTTTTAAAAAAGAAAAAAGATATGTATAATGTCATTTGAATTTAAATGTATATTTAGTTTTTTTTTTTTTGACAAAGAATGTATACTTAGTTTGCTATTTAGGTTTTAATTTCATTTAGCTTTGAATTTTTATAAATTCGAACTAATACTAATTTATTTTTAAAAAATTTAACGTTTTTTTTTAATGTTACTGATTTAATTTTATTTTGATGTTAATTTTTTTATTTTTTTTTAAATTATTAGGTTTGAATTAATTTTTAAATAATTAATACAAAAAGTAGATTTTTTTTAAAAAATTAATTAACTTTTCTAATAAAAAGATACACGATTTAGTAATAGTAAAAGTTTACGGGACAAAAAAATTAATTTATGAAAATATATAATACCATATCAACGTTTAACATGTCATATATTTATATATTTTAGGGAGTATATTCGGAGCAAAAATGTTAATTATTCTAAAAAACAAAGTTTTGGGAGCAAAAGGTCCATGTGAGGTGAGGTGGACGATCAAAATTCAAAACGACTTCGATTCAAAGGGAGCCTTGGCTCTATTAAATATTTGGGAATACACAAAAAGACGAGAGAGCCTTGGTTCACTTGCAGTTTGGTTTGGCACCCTTTTTCTTCTGAGTTGTTAAATTAGTAAGAAATAACAAAGCTCTGCCCATGGCGAATTTGGCCGATGCTTCATCTTCTTCTTCTGCTCCTTTGGTAACACCATAACCAATTTCACTTTATTTTTATTTCTCTCTTTAACCCAATTATATATTAGAAGGCTTTACTTGTTCGTCGTATTCATTCATTAGGAGGAAGACGAGGAGCTGTTTTACGGAGCTGAATCAGGTTGGGTGGAGGCTAAAACCACCTGCGATCACTTGCCTTCCCTCTCCTCCGATCTCACTCATATTCCCACACCTCACACTCCTTGCCACACGTATGTAACCAATCCAATTCCTTCCCACATTTCTATTCAATATATATATTTAATTTATATATTTATATATATAATTTATACATATAAAAGGTGTCAACACCCAAAAGAGAACTGGCTGTGTTTGTGCTGCAAGGAGGTATTGTGTAGCCGTTTCGTGAACAAGCACATGCTCAATCACTATCACCAAACACACCATTCTCTTGCACTCAGCTACAGGTTTAACCTAAAACTTATCCTAAATTTTTCTTGTCTATTCTATACAACCTTCAATTTAAGTTTTTCTTGGCTGATGTGGTTTATGGACTACAACTATAACAGTGATTTATCAGTTTGGTGCTTCGCCTGCGACGCCTACTTGGATGCGCAGTTGATCCAGCAACTGCGGCCGGTCTATGAAACTGCTTACCATCTGAAATTTGGCGAGGCCCCTCCCTTTCGGTCAGTTTAACATCATCAATGAACAATAATCAGAGAAGGGTTCATGGATGTGGTTTGCTTTGTTTTTGTGACCATTTAGCTTTGCTAGTGACTTTTGATGTTGTAGTGAACAAATAGAATCAAAATGCGTCCCTTTGTTTATGTACATTTCAACAACATTGCTACCCATCTACAGGTTTCTATCCATGTTAAATTGCTTCATAAAGAAACTCTATTATGATCTTAAGCTGCCTTTATAAAAACAGCTTGTATGAAACATTGGAGGAATTACTACCACTTCTATGAGATGTCAACAATATATACACTCGTATAAATGTTAACGAGTGGTAGATAGTAATGTACAAATAATAGTATCATGGACAGTCCAACAATAATTTCAGTCATACCAGGATAATTTAGAGTCAAAAATCAATTGTACTTCCTAGTACATCACATTCACGCTCCGGGCATTCTGACTTGCCCCACCTTGCCTCAACCCGCTCACATGGGAATATTGGTTTGTCAATACTGCAGCAATCAACATTCAGTATAAGCAATAGGAATACTATTAGTAGTTTGATAAGATGGATATAAATTAAATAGTATCTTGAATCTCAGCAAAACACTAGAGATATGTCAGGTTAGAGGATCAGCTAGTTTAAGTATTTCATCAAATAGAGATAGTAGGGGCAAAAAAAACTGTTACACGCTAGGCAGCTTGGCGTTACTGATAACCTCTTACATGTTATTGGTTTGACTATAACTATAAACAACAAATATCAGTCTACATTTTTATCCAAACCCAATGATGTATAGTAATGTAATGAGAGAGAGACTCTGTCCCTTTCTTCTCCACGCAATAATATATTCCTTACGTAGTTATATATCACGGCTCTCAAATATCAAAGGTTGTTTTACATAATTTATCATCCTTCGAGTTAAATCATTGGGTTAAGTTAAATTGTCATTTTGATTGACCCTCTCTATGATATTGTTATCGTTTCATGAATGTAGCCAGCTTCTAGGTGGGTTTTTTTTTAATTTAAAAAAATGCTATCGTTGTTTCCATATGTCATTTATCACTTGTCTTGTTTTTTTTCAATAATCTACCAATCTAACAACTACTTATTTAAATGCTCAATGACATCGTCTTCCCTTACCCTTACACCTCTAGTTTGGGACTTTATGTTCATAATGATGTCATGCTTGCTTTTGGTACTCGAAATCACTATTTTTTCACCATCAAACAAATAAAAAAAATGTGGACCAACCAGTGTCATCTTTCTATGAATGCGTATATCTACTTTATCAAATGGGCAGAAACAAAAACTATGCAACTAAAATCTAGAAAGAAAATACACGCAATACAAGTCCATAAAATTATTATTCTTGTTTAAATTTTCAGAACAAGTGATAAAACAGTATGTTGACATTTTGAAACACAAGGACCGGAAACAAAAAATACCTTCTGTTAACAACATTATGCACTTGACAAAGCCACAGGGAGAACTCAGTGTGAGATCCAGCTTGTACAGGGTTTCCACTGACAATATAGCAAAGGTGCAAATACCAACACAATCAGCAGTTGATAATGAAAGAACTAAGAAATTTATGAGCAAACAAGATAGCACAGAATGATGACCAAATTCAAGAGAAATAACATTCTACAGATGACTTGAAACTCATGCCATAAAGAAACAAGGTAATTCATTTTTACCATTTATGTTTAAAGACAATGTTTTAGAAGTTTCGTTTGCAAATACATAAAAGCCAGGATGCTGATTTAGGACCCCAAAAACATCTGCATAACGCTTAGACATTTCTTCGAAGTCGTGTATATATGGTGACTAAACAACACTGAATATACCCTATGCCAACCGAATATGAAAAAACTTGGAGATATCAGAAAAAACACACACACACAAGGATAGTTTGACAAATACAACTGACAGCACAAATAAAATTTTGTATAGCAAGAAATACGGAACAAACTTAAGAGCATAAATGGTCCCTCAAGGAGGAGTGATGGATAATACCTCAAAACTTTTTTGAAGTGATCTGCGCAGTCTTTGCAAGGGTACATCCTAGTTAGTATCGCCATCTGCATCCCACCAGAAAAAATAAAATCACTGATAAGCCTGAAAATGCCAAATAAATCAAAATATTTCTCTAATTTTTTTCAGAAAAGTACAGATTCTTATAAACATCATTACCTGGCTTACTCGTAAATTTCAACATCCTCATTGGTAATTTAGATTCAAGAATATACAGTTAAGGACATAAATAGAGGAAATGTATCTTACCAATTCTTTAACATCTTTCTTCTGCTGCCTTGTTGGATTATCTGGATACTAAATAGATAATAAAAGGTATCAGAGTACAATCCTTGAATTACAAAAGCGTTCTACACGAGGCTTTATGATATTTTAAGTGCATCTTGTAGTGTGATAGATGTAAATGGCCAACATGTAATCATTTCAGTTTCCCAGTTAAACTTGGAAAGTGAGAAATATGTTCATTTCCAGTTAAATCAAATGTGGAAACCTCCGAATTTACAAGTTTTTACTTCTAGACCAGGACTCCAGTAACCATGAATTATTATTAACCAACAAAACAACGGGGCAAAGAAATGATGTCGGAATAAGAATACCCTGGCGGCAAGAGTGTGAAGAAATGTCCATGTTGCCCTTCCAAGCTCTTCTTTCGAAACCGGTCCAGCTGATTTTTCCTGAAAATATCGCCATCATTTTAGTTCTTACAAATCATAAAGTCACCTTCCAATATTGATTTTCCAAAGAAAGAAGTTAAAGTTAACCCTTTATCTGGTCTACTGTCATGTGAGACAAAAATCTTAGTTTAAGTCTTCAAAGACAGAGCACCATCTTCCGAAAAACATGATAACACAGAATTGCAATGTCCACAAGCCAATTCATGTTTGTTTCCACACCCCATATGCAAACGATCCCCCAAAACAAATTTAATTTGCATTGATTAAAGTTAAAAGGAAAACACGCACGCCCAGTGCCATAACAAGAGATAAAGTCGTTGGGACTCAGTCGGGACTTCCAACAAACAGTTAGTAAACAACCCAAAGTTGAGTTAATCAACAATGAAGAGAAATTCTAATCATTACAATAAACCAATTAGAAAAAGAAAAAAAAAAGATGAGAGAGAAAGAGTACCTTTGTGTCTTTGAGCGGTATGGAAGGGAGGGAGTCTCTATCCCAAGGATTGAGTTTGGAAGAGTGATAGAGAGAGAAGAGAGGTGATTTGGTGGAGGGTGATGGTGATGGAACCATGAAATTTGAGAGGTGAATTTGGATGAAACTGGAAATTTTGTCCAAAGTTTTGAGTACACTCTGCAATGGATTCTTCTCGGAGTCCAACATCCTCGCAAATACTAGAGAGAATTAAGAGCAAGTATTAAGTAGATTGAGAGGTAGGATTCTTTATTTCTATATGGGTAACACTAATCACTATCACTAGTTTGGTTTTTTTTTTTTTTTTTTTTTTTTTGAGTATTTTTGTCACATAAATATAACGCAATTCTAACTTTTTGTACATAACATAATATAATATAATTATAGGCATTTTTCATAAATTTCCAATAAATTCTGAATAATTTAAGTTGTTGATATCAAGATTCAAACATCTTGTTGTATATATATATTTTTTCAATATTTATACGTGTGTACAATAGACTATTTAAATCCTGATATCGGCATCCTAAATTATCAAGAATTTCTTGAAAATTTATGAAAGGTCTCCTATATCTACATTATACACCATGTAAAAAAAAAATAGAGTTACAACTTATCCATATGCTGAAAGTACTAAAAATACCTATCGATAATGATTTAAAATAATTGTTACCTAAATTGTTCCCATATATAAATATATATATATATATCTTCTATATAATAAGTGTGTAGAAATAAAATATTTTTATATTTAACAGAATATTCTTAGATTTAACAATAGTTTATAAACAATTAAATGTAATTAAAATAAATTAAATAATAAAATTAAAATATGATATTTTTTAGATATTTTACAATGATAATTATTTAAAAATAATAAATAATTAAACAAATTAAAATATAATATTTTTGAGAAATTTTACAATGATAATTATTTAAAAATAATAAAATCATACGTTTTATAACTTAAATAAAATTTAATTAAACTTAAACTCACTTATTAGAATAATATCATATTAAACATAGAATATAATCTACTGTGAATTAACAATAAATTACTTTTAAAAAAAAACTAGCAATAAACTTAAATTTAAAATCCACGTATAATATTTAATATTACATTAAACATATAATATATAATCTCTTGTTGTTACTCCCAAATTCAAAAACTAGAATAAACATAAACTTAAACAAAAATAAATGAATTGTTTAATTAAAATAGGATGTTTATTTCAAAATTTACATGACATTAATATAAATTTAATAAAAATAATTAATAAACTCTATAAAGAAAACTAAGCAAACGTGTATATTGCACGTTGATTGTATCTAATATATATATATATATATATATATATATACAATACCACTACAGCAGTGATTGTGATTGTTTTTAATCACTACTTATAGATACTTTTGATATTTTCGGTATATGAATAAGTAACAACTCTATTTTTACATGACTGTATATAATGTAGTTACATGTGACCTCCCACAATTTTTCATAAAATTTCGAATAATTTAAGAGGTTGAAATAAGGATTCAAATAGCTTGTTGCACGCACGTATAAATATCAAAACAAGCACGCGTGCAACAAGCTATTTAAATCATGATTTCGGTATTCTAAATTATCTTAAATGTTTTGAAAATTTGTGTGAGGTCTTCTGTACTATATTATACACCATCATATAAAAAAAATAAAGTTGCAATTTACTAATATACTGAAAATACTAAAAGTGCCTATAGATGGTGATTAAAAACAATCACAATCCAAGAATATTTTGTCCCTCTCTCTCTCTATATATATATAAAGAAAAATGGGAATTTATATATTAGAGTACTCAATAGTTTTTCTACTCAATCCTTCAAAATGCATCATCAAAACCACATTTTTTTATCTTTTATCTCAATTTTTTACATTACACCAACTTTTCTATATTTTCTCTTTGTAACATTTTAAATATTGTATTTATAGATATAATTTATTTATTTAAATAAAAGAAGATTACAGAGAAAGAAGGAGAGAGGAATAAAAAATAATTAAATAAATTTAAAGGGTGAATAGTATGTCGCTAAATGTGGAGAAAGATATATGTTTATTGTAGATTAGCTATACACCTTAGCTATTAGACAGCATCTTATAGAAGCGTCGTTTTATAGATTTTGAGCTATATTTTACATATTTAGTTATTATACTTCATTTATTGTGAGTGCTCTATATGAATTCAAAATTAAATTTAGTAAAATTTCCATGTAATTTGACTTTTTTCAATTTTTTATTTATAAATATGTGAATTTTTAAGTTTGATAACTTTTTTTTTTATGGAAATTGTTTTTTTAATTAAATATATTGGTTTTGGATTCCATGTTCAAATGTGGTATGATGGGGCTAAATCCAAATAATTACTTTTGACCCAAGAATCAAACAAACTACCTTTGTGTTACATATTGAATAAAATTTTCTTTTTGGTGATAAAAAGAAGTGAGGAGAGGAATCACAAATATTATTTAAGCCTTCTTTTATTTGTGTATCCTAATAGCTCATTTCTTTTGGCTTGAGTCATATACTTATACCAGAGAAAGATGAGATTTTTTTTCTTTCTTTTTTATGAGGGAAATGAATATTCATTCAAAGATTGAAAGGACAATTAGTCCTATAAATCAGACAACTCATAAAGCCACACCGATTTTACGAGGAGACAACCACACAACAACCAACAAAGCCAATTACAATAATAGACCAAATAAACTCAAGAACAACATCATCCCTTACAAGGACAAACATCGAAAAACTAACCAAAATAGGTAAGGATCATGAACCTCAAACAACCACATAGACCAGTGGATCACCTTTTAAATATCTTACAATGTAGCAATGGTGCTCCAAACCAAAACGACGACACAACCCAAGTGTGAACTGAGCCAATGGAAAGATCACACAAAACTGGCACAAGCCAAAGTCACAAAGGACGGGTGATAATACATCATTATTATAAAAACAACCTAACACACAAGAAACAACACAAAACAAAAATAGATACTAAAAACTAGAAAAGCAAAGAAAACAACCATGTAGTAGCTTTAGATCTAAAGCTGACGACAACCCAATCCTCACCAGAGAGTGCTAAAGTGTTGACCTCCAGAGACATCCAAACCGTCGCCCACCAGAGAAATTCCATTGTCACCCATAAATTTGACCTCGGAGCATGGATTGCTCACCACCACGACTCAAGCAACCAAAGCACCCCATCAATCCCTTAAGCCTCGAGCCATCACCCACCTCCTGCAATAGCACCGAGAAAACCCCATGGCCAAAAGACGCATCTTGCTAGAGAAGAGTGAAGGATATGCCACTAAGAAGACCCCGTGAAGAACAAGGCTAACAAGAAGAAGAAGTACCATCAAAACAACGAATCCAAATAAGTTGTGGGGGAGGAAGGGCCTCTTGGTCGAAGCATCACCCATGCCTAAGGAGACATTGACAATACTTCAATCGAGATAAGCCAAGAAAATGGGCTATAACTATACTGTCCTACTAATCCAGGACCATTACACCGTGTGTTTAAAATAGTGCTTAACTCGTTAAGCGAGTCATTTGGATTCAAAAGTGTAATTAAAGTAATATAAAGGTCTATGTAATAATTTTTTTGGTCAAAAGGTTTAAACTTTTCGTTAAAGTTATAAAAGATTTACATGGGATCCCAAAAGAGTTAAATAAAATATAAGTACAATCAGAGTTTACAAAATAGTCAGCCTAATAGAAAAAATGGACTTTTTCCTCCTAAGTCCTTCAGATACCCCGACCCTGACGGCCAAGCAGGCTGAACATGTATGCGCCACTCCAAAGCATTTTGAATCATGGGTGGTCCACTTTCCCCTTGCCCTTACCTGCACCATAGAGCACCCGTGAGCCAAGGTTCAACAAGAAAACTCAATAAGGCATAATAAATATCCAATTAAGCATAGAAAGTAAATAGCATGCTTCGCAGATAATAAACAAACTCATTTCACCATATAAGCAGTTTACACGACCTGTGCCGAGCGAGTGGGTGCATCACCCTTAAAGGGCCCCTTCCATCACGGCCTACATTCCCCATGATTATAGCCAAATACAACTCATGCCGATCAATCACAGACAATTCAATATTAACAAACATAGCAAGCATTGATATGCATAAGTGGGGTACTCAGCCCTAAAAATATATAGATATACAGTTATAAATGCATTCAAACACAACTGGGCAGATGCCCTACTCTATGTGTATATGCTTGTTTTCTTACTTGGATGTTAGAAACGAAGTTCAAGTCGACCCAAGTGTGATTCCATTCAAGCATCCACAAATAGCCCTAAGTCACAATTAGTATAACGCATATTTAGTTTTCCTATAAACCAAAACCTACCATAACTTTTCTATAACCCTCACTAGAACCCAAATACACTTTAAACATGCCCAATTATGTCCTAGGAACCTTAACTTATGATCCCCTGAGGTTACCCATCGAAACCCATTGAAAACAAATCCAAAATCAAGCTGCCAGTACAGGCCGGTCGATTGCCTGCCCTAGACCGGCCGACTGCCTCAAGTCAGAGAGCTGATTCTGAGTTATCATAATTTCGAACCTAACCAAATTTTGATCCAATCTACACCAAGCTTAGAATTTATGCACCAAAAGAAGTATACAAAATCAAATACATACAAAGACAATACCCTAACCTCAACTTAAAAAATTTCACATCAAAGTTCAAAGATTTTAAGTCAAATTTCTCATTTCCCCCAAAACTCTAAGACTCAATCAATTTTTGGTTTTCAATTCAAATTTCAAGCTTAAAACAGTTTGTTGACGCGGTTTTTCACCAACAGTGTATTACAAAGTTAGCTGGAATAAATTAGTGCTTAAGGATAAACCGTAATCAGGAAAATAACACTTAAGGATGTTAGAAATGAAATATCAAGAACACTCGTTTCTTTTTTACGTGGTTCGGAGGCTAAAATCTCCCTAGTCCACGAGTCGATATTATTACTGTATATCTCTCTATATTTTTGCAGAGTATTGCATTACAGAAAGAACCCAACCCCTTCCCTATCCAAGGTCTTGGTATTTATAGAAGAACCATCCCAGGATAGGGGTCGGGGGCGTCACGTGAATACAAATCCTTCCTGTGATTTGTCTTACACAAATGATGAATATTATAATTTACACTAAGGTATGGTTTAATCATTAGGTAAAAATGATCATGGGTCATCTGGCATAATCGGACACGTGATGTATGATCACACATGTTTATATTACGTGTCAGAGAATTCAGGGATAAACGGACATGTGATGTATGATCACACACGTTTATATATAACGTATTCAGGTATATAAAGGTTCCTGGAAATGGAAAATCTGTAGCGTACCCCGACCTGAACATAACTCCAGCTCGCGTCAAGGACGATGTGCTTCATATGCGTCTCCAGCTCGTGTCTTATTGCTTCGTATTCCTCAGCTCGTGTTATTACCTGGGGAGTCACACTGCCATCGCAGAGGAAATATCACCTTGTAGATCCTTTAGTACTGTTCTTAGCTAGCTAGCTGTACTCGAGCTGTCTGAAAGACCCGGGTTGAATACTAGGACGTACATTTGCCCCCCAAGTCCCTGCCCGTGTCTTAAGACGTCACTCTGACTGACACGGTGGGGACTTTTAAACTTCTGTCGTAATTTCCCAGGTTCGGCACTACTTGAGTATGGGACACGTGGAATGCCGTGATTGGCGTCTATTTGGGTTTCGAGGATTGCATTAAATGGCTTGGCCACCTTTTTACCGTTGTTTAATCTTTCGAAACATGACCGTCGTATCTCGTAGTAGCTTGATCGAACGGTCCACGTTTCCTTATGCCTTTTACGTATAAATAGGGCTGGCAATTTTCAGTGTTCATCACCTTTCATTAAAAAAATTTCCTCATTTTCTCTCTTCTGAGCTTCAAACCCTTCTTCCTTTTCTGATAAAATCCAAAAAATCCCAACAAACTGTCACCAAAACCCTCGGAAACCCAGTCACCAAGGATTTTTCCAGGAACTTTACTTCTACGCTGCTTACTTCTTTCGTTTGAAGAATACACTGTAAATTTTCTGTTTTTCTGAAACTTTTCTTTCACTGGTTTTCGCGTGTTTCTCTTCTTCTTTTTTTATCATGCTAATCTGCACTCTACCGTCATTAACATTAGGTTGTTCCTGAACGTTTTTGGTACATAGGTTTCGATTTAGGTTTATTGAGTAGGTCCTAAAATATGTCTAGGATTGTGTTGTTCATAAACTAGGTAATTTCTGGGTGATTTCTGGGTAATTTTAGGAAATACCCATTCAGCTTGTAGAAAATGAAAGGTTTTTAGGGCTCGACATTAGTTTGCTTAGGGGCTACGCTTCTAGGGTGGTATTGGCCCAAACCGCCCCCAAGGAAAATAGTGGTTTGATTTTCTGACATATGGATCCCCAAATATCAGGGGTTTGTTGGGAAACCTAGTCGCGTAGCATAGGTAGCGCGTGGCAATCACGCCGCGAGCTGAGATTACCTCAGCTCGCAGACTAAAAACCTTTCCCTGTCTTCTTTCATTCCTTTATATAAATTTTAGGTCGCCTACTAAGTGATTCACAGTTCTTGTTCGCTAGGCGATCAGATGGCGCCTAAGAAGAACGTTTCCAAGAAAAGCGCAACCAGCTCATCATCCCAGCAATCCAGCAAGGGAAAGGAGATCGTGCCGGAATCCCTTATCCCTCAGTTCGGTCCTACGGTGGAGGCGGAGAGAATAGTCTCTAAGATTATGACCCAAGAAAGGGTCAACAAGATCATGCTGTCCCACAATATCGAGGTCGGGACTGGCATTCTCATCGCCTGACCTCCCTTCGAAGGGGAGAGGAGCTGCGCACCACTCCAGGACAATTTCGCAGCCTGGAGTGATGAGCACTTAAAGGCCGGGGCTGTGACAGCCAGAATCCCGTGATCCGTAAGGGGAAAGACCGGGTAAGCTGTGCAATCCCACATCGCCTAGGGAAGGTCAAGTGTGATGATTCTAAGACTGTGTAGGTATGGGACTACACAGTTGAAGAGGGTTTAAATAGATTGATGGGTACTACCTATATCAACAAGATGCATCTTCTTTTCGGTAGCCCATCACTTGAGAACTCCAAAGTTAAGCGTGCTTGACCTAGAGTAATCTCAAGATGGGTGACCTCCTGGGAAGTTTTCTCAGGAAGCGTGCGAGTGAGGACAAAGCACGCTGGAAAGACTCGTGTTGGTTTGTAGGGTCAGTCGTCATTCTTCGAAGTAGCCATAGTGACGTGGGGCGTTACAGGGGCCTTCCTTCCCCTCGACCAATACTTCCCCAAATTCCTCAACTACGTGAAGTTGGCGCCATTTCAACTTCCCATGAACTCCTATAGACTACTGGCGGGGCTGAAGTACCTCTTCCTAAAGCAGATGTGGGAGGTCCTCACCCCTGCGGATATCCTGTACTTCTTCTGCCTCAAGGCTAGCCTGGATTAATGGGGACGAGGCGACGGGTTCTACTATCTGATCCGCTTCCTGAACTCTCCTGCAGTCATTGAGCTGCCCATCCATCCCAACGACTTTAAAGATCAATTCTTTATGTCGAATGGGTTTCGCAATTGCGAGCACCGATAATTCAACCGTCATCGTAAGTCTTCTTTCCTTTTTTAACTTGTGGAATTATTCTTTTCATACTTAGTCTTCTCGCGTGTATACTGACTGGAGTATCTTCGTGCAGCCATTTTTGCGAGGACGGCCAAATCAGTGACCCTTTGGGGTCAATACGATACCTTGGCGGGGTTTCTGCTCAGTGAAAAGGACTACTTCCAGCTCGTGTCTGATGACATGATGTTGGCGTGTAAGTTAATTGTCGAAGGCCAGACTTTGGCCTTGAGTAGGACGCGGGCTAATTTCCTGATAGCCCGTGAGCTAGCGCCTATCCCCGAGGGAGGCGCTGCGGCTGACGACAGCGAAGAGCAGGAAGAGGCCGAGGTGCCGCTCGTGCGAAAGAGGCGAGCTCCTGAGGCCACTCGGGACCCCGACGTGGAACGAGCTCTATCGGGGGTAGCAGCCTGTCCCTTCGTTCAAGGTAACCCATATCCTTTTAGGGATCTAGATAGGGCTGCCGCCGACCCTAGGCTAGTTAGGTTTAACCCAAACGAGCTCGTACATCGCCACCCTAATGACCCTGCCTATAACACAACCTTGCTTCAGTGTGTGGATCAATTAGTGGTACAACACGACATGGGTCGTCCTAGAGGAACTGTAGTCGTAGACAACACTCTATCCTTTAGGTCGACCCTTTTTGAAGAGTACGGGACCAACCTTAGGTCGTGGGCCTCCCTGCGTCAGGGTATCCTCGCCCCTGGACTTAGGCAATACGTAGAGGAGTCCAGCCCTGAGATAGAACCTGAGCCTGAACCTCCCCTAATCCAAGAAATTGTAGATTTAGGCTCTCCCTCTCCCGTAACAGTTTCAAGGCCGGAGGTCGTGGCAATAGACTCCTCCTCTAGCTTAGAGGGTAAGACTTTTTGTAATATCCTATGCATGCATACATACTTTATGTAGACTGATGATTTTGTAAGCATACTAACGTCCCTTCCATTCTTTTTCAAGAAAGGAAATGGCACAATCCGGGGTCCCTGACATCCGTACGCTCTTTTAGGAAGGGAAATCCATCTTGGGGCCACTCGTGAAGAAACCCCGGCCTACACAAAAGCAAACGCCTCCCCTTGCTGCGATTGTCTCCAAATCCCCGGCCAAGGGGAAAGGCCCGAGCTCGGTAGCTCCATCTGCCGCAGCTCTGGAGAAAAGGGGTCCAGCTGCACCTCCTCCCCGATTTCCCTCAGCCCATACTCGGGACCAGGTAGCACCAGCTGGTCCCCCAGCTCCGATGGTCCCCGCCGCCATCATGCGCATCCCAGTCAACGTCCAGGACCTGGAGCAAATTCCAGAAACTTTTCGGGGGACTATCTACGAGACGGCGAACCACACGGTGGAGCATTTTTATAAGGCCAAATCGTTGAACCTGAGGGTGATCGAGGAGAGGAGCCCGGAGAATGTCATGGAATCCGTGCTGAGGATGAACCTCATAGTAAGTCGACTTTCCTTGACCTAACATAATCTTTTGATTTTATCATGTTATGTGCCTAACCACTTTCTTGTTTTTTGCAGGCGGTCTTGGCTCAACATTGTAGCATAGCTCGGGCCAAGGCCAGGAATGAAGAGCTTAAGGCCGAGCTCCAGACTGCTCAGGCTGCCCTGACTGTGACCCAAGCTGCCTTCGTCGCTACTCAACAAGGCGAACTAAGTGCCAAAGCTTCCCTGACGGCGACCCAAGCAGGCGAGCAGGCTGTAAAGGCTATCTTAACAGCGGCTCAAGAAGGTGAGCAGGATGCAAAGGCTTCCTTGGCTGCTCTTCAGGCCGAGCTCGCGAAGGCGAAGGCCAAACAGCTAGAGGTCGAGGCTGCTACTAAGGAGGAAAAGACAGCCTCGATATCTTCCATGGAGAGCATGCTGTACCACTGCTTGGCCTTCAATCAGGATGACAACTTCTCCTTCCTAGCCTCTGAAGTGTGGGGGCACTACCTCGAGAAGTTCAAGGCTCGACTTCAACAAGAGCCGCTGTCCGAGACCGAGGAGGCCTCTACCGCTGACAAGCAGGAGACCGAGGAGGTGACGTCCTCAGAGCGGTCTGGAGGGTTAATTTTTGTAGATATTTGCCAGTTTTGGCTTGGTACGAGGTTATTCTCCTCAAGACAATTTATTTATAATTCCAGTATCTATATTTTATCTATTCTTTGATTTTTTTCTCATGCTCATGACTTGCACATTCAAAATCTCAGGAGATGACCCTTAGGTCGAGATAGATACTTTAATTTTGGTTGCAACCAAAATTGATGTTGATTTATATCCTACCTGTTAAGTATCAGGCCTTGAACCCGGTTGTATCCAGGATATTTAATTAAAACTTAGTTCGTGTTAGTTTTATTGACACCTCACGTTTTTTTTAGAAAAAAACTGGTTAATCAATTCTACTGACCTCCAAGTTTTGGACCTGGTTGTATCCAGGATTTTTAATTAAAACTTAGTTCATGTAAGTTTTTTGATACCTCGTGTTTTTTTAGAAAAAACACTGGTTAATCAATTTTACCAACTCCCAAGTTTTGGACCTGGTTATATCCATGATTTTTAATTAAAACTTAGTTCATGTTAGTTTTTTGACACCTCGTGTTTTTTTAGAAAAACACCGGTTAGTTAATTTTACCAACTCCCAAGTTTTGGACCTGGTTGTATCCATAATTTTTAATTAAAACTTAGTTCGTGTTAGTTTTTTGACACCTCGTGTTTTTTTAGAAAAAACACTGGTTAATCAAATTTACCAACTCCCAAGTTTTAATTCCCTTCTCGGGTTATATGCCCCCCAAGAAATCAGAAAGTGAACTTTCTTGATTGCTTTGGACTAACGTTGTCATCCGAACTAACACGCAGATGAAACCATATAAAGATACAAGAAATACATAATGATTGTTTTATTTCTTAAATTAAATGGCTTTTATAACGAAGCCTTACATAGACAGGTGATACGATCATTGGTAATACTTCTTTAGGTGCATAGCATTCCAGGTCTGTGGAACTGTTTCTCCATTAAGTCGAGCCAATTTGAAGGTTCCCTCTTGTATGACTTCCACTATTTGATAGGGTCCTTTCCAGCTCGGACCCAAAGCACCATCTTTGGGGTCCTTGCCTGCCAAAAATACCCTTCGGAGTACCAGGTCGCCTAAACCAAAGACACGCCTCCTGACCTTTGAATTAAAATAATGAGTGATTTTTTGCTGGTAATGCGCGAGCTGTAGCTGCGAATCCTCTCGTTTTTCATCAATTAGGTCGAGGGATGCGCTGAGAAACTCATTATTCTGCTCTTGGATGAAGGTTTGTAGTCTGTGCATGGCTATCTTTGTTTCGGCGGGAAGGACGACCTCACTTCTGAAAGTCAAGGAGAAAGGGGTGTGCTCGTAGAAGTTCGGTGGGAGGTCCGGTACGCCCACAGCACCTGCGGTAGCTGCTCGGGCCAGACTCCCTTGGCCTCGTCCAATATTTTCTTAAGGCTCGCTTTGAGTGTCTTATTCACGACCTCAACCTGCCCGTTGGCCTGTGGGTAGGCCACTGAAGAGAAACTCTTAATTATGCCATGCTTCTCACAAAATTCAGTGAAGAGATCACTATTGAATTGAGTTCCATTGTCTAATACAATCTTTCTAGGTAGTCCGAATCGGCAAACAATACTCCTGACTACAAAGTTGAGGACCCTTTTTGAGGTGATTGTTTCCAGGGGCTCCGCTTCCGCCCACTTCGTGAAATAATCGATGGCTACCACCGCATAGCAAACTCCTCCTTTTCCCGTGGGCAGGGCTCCAATTAAGTCGATTCCCCACATCACGAATGTCCATGGGGATGAGATCATTTTTAGCTCGACTGGTGGAGCTCAGGTGACTGTGGAAAAATGCTGGCACTTGTCACATTTTTGGACATAGGAGATGGAATCCTTTGATAGTGTGAGCCAAAAGTATCCCTGCCTTAATATTTTTAAGGTCAGGCTTTGCCCCCCAGTGTGATCCCCACAGAAGCCTTCATGCACCTCCTGCATAATAGTCTTGGCTTCCTCTAATAGGACACACCGCAGAAGAGGCAAGGAATGGCCACGTCGGTACAGCGTCCCGTCTATGATTGTATACCTTGGAGCTTGATAGAGTATTCTCCTCGCATCTTTTTGTTCATCAGGAAGCTACCCTGTTGTAACATACTCTATTATGGGAGTCATCCAGGTTGCCCTAGTATCGATCATCTCGACCTCCATCATACCTCCTGCCACGCTTGGACTTTCCAAGAATTCCACTGGTACTATGCTCAGAGTCTCGACTTCCTTGGAGGTAGCGAGTCTAGCCAAAGCGTCGGCATTGGCGTTCTGCTCACGAGGGATATGCTTGACTAGGCCATATTCAAACTCGGACAGCTCCTTCTTCACTTTAGCTAGGTAAGCCGCCATCTTGGTCCCCCATGCTTGATATTCTCCAGACACTTGGTTTACCATGAGCTGGGAATCACTATTGCATTGGATGGCCCTAGCCTTCAACTCCTTTGCCACTCTAAGCCCGGACAATAAGGCTTCGTACTCGGCTTCATTGTTGGATGCCTCGAACTCAAATTGCAGCGCGGAGTGGAAATGATGCCCTTTTGGAGATATTAAGATGATCCCAGCTCCGGACCTGTTCTCGTTAGATGAACCGTCCACGAAGATTATCTATAATTCCTGCACTGGTTCTTTCAAGGGCTCCTCCTAATCCAGTGCATTCAGCCATGAAATAAACCAGAGCTTGGCTTTTGATCGTACGTATAGTATTTCGAACTGGCTGACCTCGACCGCCCATTTCAAAAGACGTCCCGATGCCTCAGGTTTCTGCAGTACCTGCCTTAAAGGCTGATCGATCATGACATGGATTAGAAATATGGCCTAAGCTTTCTGAAGGACATAATAAGGCAGAATGCCATCTTTTCCATTAGGGGATATCGAGATTGAGCTTCGAGAAGTCTTTTGCTTATATAATATACTAGCCTTTGAACTCGGTCCTCTTCCTGGACCAGGACGGAGCTGGTTGCATTTTCCATCACAGCTAAATAAAGAAAAAGGGGTTCTCCTGTTGTTGGTTTAGACAATACTGGTGGCTCGGCCAAATGTGTCTTTAGATCGAGGAAAGCCTGCTCGCACTCCTCAGTCCATTCAAACTTTTTGTTTCCTCGGAGAAAATTATAGAATGGCAAACACTTGTCAGTGGACTTGGAAATAAACCGATTAAGGGCTGCCACTCTTCCTATCAGACTCTGGACATCTTTATGCGACTTGGGCGAAGGAATTTCTAGCAGCGATCTAATTTTGTCGGGGTTCGCCTCTATCCCTCTGGTCTTGACTACGAACCCCAGAAATTTTCCTGATGCCACTTCGAAAGTACACTTATGGGGGTCCTCCTTAGGATCTCAAAACATTCCTTCAGATCGGAAACATGGTTATCGGTAGTTTTTGATTTGAACAGCATATCATCAACATACACTTCCATGTTTTTCCTGATCTGATTAGCGAACATTTTGTTGACCAATCTCTGGTTGGTAGCCCCAGCGTTCTTCAGCCCGAAGGGCATGACTTTATAACAGTAAACATTGGTTGGAGTCATAAAGCTAATATGCTCCTGGTCCACGAGGTTCATAGCGAACTGGTTATATCCAGAGTATGCATCCATGAAGGACATGAGCTCGTGCCCCACGATGGCATCCACCAATTGGTCAATCCTTGGCAAGGGGAAACAATCGTTGGGATAGGCTTTGTTCAAATCAGAGAAATCGATGTAGGTCCGCCATTTTCCATTTGGCTTTGGGACCAGGACAGGATTGGTGACCCAGATCGGGTATTTAGCCTCATGAATAAAACCTCATTTTAAAAGCCGAGCTACTTCTTCTTCCAGGGCCTCAGCTCGGGTTGCACCCAGACGCCTCTGTTTTTGGGATTTCGCAGGCATGCTCTTGTCCAAGTTAAGGGTATGCATGATGACACTCGGGCTGATCCCTACCATGCCTTTATGGGACTAAGAAAAAACATCTAGATTTTCTTGTAAAAATTTTACCAGCTCCGCCTTTCTCTCAACGTCAAGATTTTTCCCGAGCTTAACAACCCTCGAAGCATCTTTGGGGTCGATGTTTACTTCTTCGAGTTCTTCAACAGCCTGGAGCTTGGATCTATCTTCACCTATTCGTGGATCAATATCATCGCTCAAGGTGGTACCCCTGCCACTGATTTGCTGAGGTTCTTCCATCCCAGGATCAGTTCTCACTTCTCACTTCCTGGGATTCCTTGCCCCCATCTTGTACGGCCATCGTCTGCTGCCCGGGTTGTGATTTTCCATTCATGGAAATGCTATAGCATTCCCTGGCAGCAAGTTGATCGCCTCGGACGGTACATATTCCCGTAGATGAGAGGAATTTGATCACGAGGTGGCAGATAGATGTTATGTCTTCGAATGCCATCAGCATGGGTCTAACCAAGATTGCATTGTATGCGGTTGGACAATCGACGACCACAAACTCGAGCAGCTTGGAAACAATTCATGGTCCCTCACCCAAGGTTATCACTAACTCGATCATTTCAATAGCTGTCGATCCCTCGTGCGGAAAACCCATACAACGTCATGGGGGTTGCCTTTAGCTCGGTCATAGATAATCCAATTTTCTCCAGTGTGGATGTGAATAGCAGGTTCATAGAACTCCTGTTATCCACTAGTGTCCTCCTAACTCTCCGATTGGCGAGCTGCACGGTTATGAAAAGAGGATCGTTATGCGGGAACTGGACATGACTAGCGTCTTCTTCAGTAAAACTGATTGGTTGTTTCTCCAATCGTTGTTGCTTAGATAAACGCTGCTCCGGGACGAACTCAACTCCATTGTGAGACCTTAGCTCATTGATATACCTCTTCTGAGCACCTTTGCTCGTGCCTGCCAAATGGGGGCCTCCGAAGATGGTAGTTATCTCTCCCCCTGTTATCGTAAGAGGGGTATCCAAATTCACCTGAGCTCCGGTCTGATTTGTGGGAACTTCCGGAGCTAATTGAATGTTTTGCCCAGCGAGCTGATTAGGAGTGACTCGATTCCGAGCATACTAAGCCAAAGGTCTGACCCTGATGAGGGCCTCTATCTCATTCTTCAAGTGCCTGCAATCATCGGTGTTTTGACCGATGTCATTGTGGAATCAATACAATTTTGAAGGGTCTCTCATCGCCCTTTGATTTTTTAGAGGCTCCGGCTTCTTCCACGGAAGGCTGGCAGAATTTTCCAAGAAGATGCGCTCCTCGGTATCCGTGAGGACGGCGTAAGTCGCATACTTTGGTTTTAACTTCTCCACGGGCTTATTTTTCTTTGAACCATTCTAGCCGCCCTCACCACTTCCCTTCCTCTTACTTCCTCCCCCTTGGTTATTCTGGGTAACAGTTTGAGCTGTAGCTGCAGCGTCTGTTACTGGTCCAACGGGCTGGGCAGGGACTTGGCTGGTTCCTGCGACCGAAGCTTGCACCTCTTCCAAATTGATCCACCTTTGAGCCCTCTTCAGGAACTCATCCACGGTGTTGATGCCTTTTCTCTAGATTTCTTTCCATAGGTCGCCCCCAACAAGGATTCCTGTTCTCATTGCCATAAGCCTAGAACTTTCATCCGCGTCTCTAGCTCACGCAGAAATATTGGCGAACCTACTCAAATAAGCTTTCAGAGGTTCCCCGGGCTGCTGATTTACGTTTTCAAGGGAGTCTGTCTTGATGCGAGCTGCTTGAGAAGCCCTGAACGCCCTCTTGAAGTTAGTGGAGAAGCTCTTCCACGAGTTGATAGAATGCTTTTTGTATTGTTTGAACCATTTCCTGGTCAGTCCGACCAAAGTCGAAGGGAATACCAAGCACCTCAACTCAGGTCCGATATTGTGGGACATCATCAGAGTACTGAACATTCCCAAGTGGTCGGACGAATCTCCATCTCCATCAAATTTTGATAAATGGGGCATCCTGAAACTCGATGGGTATGGTGTTGCTGCGATGATGGGGGTGAAGAGCTCGAGCTCATCCCCTGAGTCATATTCATATGTTTTCTTCTCTGATAGGAGTCTTTTCATCAGCTCCTCCATCTGGGCTAACCTCTCGAGGGTTTGGTCCTTGGCTCCCTGGGGCTGTTCAACAACTCCTGTTTCACCGTACACGTTTGGCGGGTTATTGTCCCTCCAAGCTCGAGCCTAGTTTGGTGGGGCATTCTAGTTATCATGTACTTCGGAAGGACTTCCCTCTTGGTGAGTGCCACTAACTCCATCACGAGCTGGATTTCTCCACTGTGAATTCAGGCAATCTCGCAGGTCGGTCTGCAGATCAACTTGAGGATTCTAAGCTGAACTCAGCTGATTCCTCAAATCTGCGCTGGTCCTATCACTTCAATGACCCTCTGTCCAATAGATTCCATTAGAGAAGCTCAGAGCTTGAAGTCGAGGATGAGGATTTGGGATATTCCCGCATGCTCGCGAGACATTAGCAGGGGCAATGGGAGGAGGATTCCTCCTACTGTTTCCGTAGGTAGGAACATTTCGAGCTGAACGAGGTGGAGATGGATGCCTTATTGGCGACGGAGGATGTATAATCGGTGAGGAAATTCTCGTCCCATCAGGTCGAACCAAACTAGCCCATGGTTGCTCTGCTCCTCCATTTCCGACTTCCTGTGTTTGGCGATCTGATCGCGGCATGGGGAGGTCGGTCGGGACATATCGTCTTTTTGATTTCATCCTTGACCTTCTATGTGGGTTTCCATGGGCGCTCCTGGGTGCACTTGACGGTGGTGCTGAACTTAGAGTCGAGGTTCTGACCGACCGGCTGGCTCGTTGACGATCCCTGGGAAAGTTGTCAAACGGGGGCTCTTGGTGATTGTGCAACATGGGCACAGAACTTGGAGTTGAGGTTCTAACCGATTGACTTGGCCTGGGTCGACTATCCCGGTGAGACTTACGAGTCCCGCCTTGCCTCTTTCCGACGTTAACGTTGGTTCCAAGAGGGGGTAGCCGAGCTAAGACCTCCTCGATTTTCTTGTTGCTTTGGTTAGATGGCTCCTCAACTGCATGTTCTCCAACTCCACCGCAATCAAGTAATCCGGGTTCGGATTCAGCAGCAGAGGCACTAAACTTCCCGTATCGTAGTGGCCTATCAGTTGCTTTCCCGACCGCTGCTGAATTTCTAGGCTTTGTTCGTCGGAAACAACAGCATGGTGAGCCTCCTGCCCACCATGCTGATCCGTTTCGTTACCGTGCCTTGAACGAGTGACCACCATGATGAATTTTGTTCTGAATCTTTTTCACTAGCACTAATTTGCATCTCTTAATGAAAAGCACCAAACTGTTGACGCGGTTTTTCGCCAACAATGTATTACGAAATTAGCTAGAATAAATTAGTGCTTAAGAATAAACCGTAATCAGGAAAATAACACTTGGGGATGTTAGAAATGAAATATCAAGAACACTCATTTCTTTTTTACGTGGTTCGGAGGCTAAAATCCCCCTAGTCCACAAGTCGATATTAATACTGTATATCTCTCTATATTTTTGCAGAGTATTGCATTACAGAGAAAGAACCCAACCCCTTCCCTATCCAAGGTCCTGGTATTTATAGAAGAACCATCCCAGGATAGGGGTCGGGGTCATCACGTGAATACAAATCCTTCCTGTGATTTGTCTTACACAAATGATGAATATTATAATTTACACTAAGGTATGGTTTAATCATTAGGTAAAAATGATCATGGATCGTCTGGCATAATCGGACACGTGATGTCTAATCACGCACGTTTATATTACGTGTCCGAGAATTCAGGGATAAAGGGACATGTGATGTCTGATCACGCACGTTTATATATAACATATTCAGGTATATAAAGGTTCCTAGAAATGGCAAATCTGTAGCATACCCCGACCTGAACATAACTCCAGCTCGCGTCAAGGACGTTGTGCTTCATATGCGTCTCCAGCTCGTGTCTTATTGCTTCGTATTCCTCAGCTCGTATTATTACTTGGGGATTCGCACTGCCCTTGCAGAGGAAATATCACCTTGTAGATCCTTTAGTAATGTTCTTAGCTAGCCAGCTATACTCGAGCTGCCTGAAAGAACCGGGCTGAATACTAGGACGTACACAGTTCATAAGTATGTTTTTATTCCCAACCTACTCATCCCAACCACTTAAAAACATCAATTTTCAAAATTAAACCCAAACCCGCAAATTCCCTCAAGAACACATGAAGAACAAGGTGAAAACAAAGAAAAGAATCCTTACCTCTTCTCTAAGCATGATTTCCTATGATGTTGAAGAAACTAATGGCTACAAACCCTTCTTTGATGCTTGAATTCCCTTAACAACTTTAGAAATTTTCCAAAAGATTTGATCCTAGCTTGAGAGCTTTTGGTAAGAAAGTGTTTAATGAAGAAGATAGTAGAATGAAGGAGAAATAACGTAAAAAGGAAAGATAAGGAAGCTTATGGTTATCTTACACTACTTCTAAGCCTAAATGACCATAATGCCCCTCATTCCCTTTTCCCCACTTAACTAACATCAAAGGGTAACTTAGTAATCCTACCATCATTTGCAATTATACCACGAATTCCCAACTAATTCTATAAAACCCATTAGACATCAAGAGTCCCAATAATACCACTAAACTTGACCAAAGTCGTATATTCCCATTATGACATAACTGTTATTACCGCTTCAAGGAACCCACTATTGCCACAAATCACATATTCCCACATAATAATGTGGTCACACTGCACATATAGTCACAAATATACCATCAACGGGTCAAAATTGCAAATGTGCATGTTCTCACCATAGATTGGTCTTTAAACACATGTAATACACATAATCATGCATATTCAATTATATAGTAATATAATTCACATAAATGTCACTTGTGCCCTCCCGACACACTAATCAAAGTACTAAAACTCATTAGGAGTTCTGAGACGCTACAAGAACCTTGAGAGGCAACTTCTGTAGAGAAACCCTAGAGAAGAGAAGAGAGAGCAAAAAAATTGATGATTACTTGTGCTTCAGTTATCTTAACATGTGATGGCAAGTCCTTAATAAAATATCTAAATATAAAACAATAAATATTTCAAGTAAATATTAATTTAAATATACTTTTCTTAGAGCCAATAACTTGTGGCTTGGGTGGTTGGGGCCTTGGGTAGAAGAGCCCAAAGTTGGGGGTTCAAGTACTCCCCCTGCCAATTTGTAAGTATATATGTATTTGTATCTTTGTTCCCCTGCATGTGGTATAATTTGGTACCCTAAAAGTTGGTGGTCTTATTTTGTCCTCCCAAGTTGCTGGAGGTATGTTGGGAGAGAGTGAGATTACACCACCACAATAATAAGAATCTACACACAATTATCCTTGACAGAGTCCAATAAAAGATTAGGATATAATGATGCAAACACTAGTTGTAAAATAAACTCTTGGATATTCTTGCAAGTTTCAAACCATAGGTAGAATCACCAATTGAATCCTTTGTTGATGATAATCAAAACCAAGGCTTATACATGAGATGTATCATCGTCCAAATTCTCTATTTCCTAGCCCTTGATGGATGCTTGAGGCTTTCTCTAGTAGGATAGGGAATTAGGATTGGACAAACCTTGAAATTCACAAAGACAAGCACTTTCTTTCTTTGTGAATTTCTTGGAGAAAATTTATGATCTTAAGAGCTAGAGAGAGAGAGGTTAGAGAAAGATTTGAAAGAGTGATGAAGTCTATCAAAACTCTAAGAGGACCCTTTTATAGTGTAGGCACCGTCATTAAGTCCAACCAATAGGATGTGAGCTTTTAAACACATCATTTGGGGCTTAAAACACGTGTATGTAAGGACACGTCAAGCAATGTGTCGCTTGCTGTGCATCGCCAAAACACTAAGGTTTCAGGCGATGCTTCACCTTTAAGGAGGTGACGCAATGCCACATAGGCAGGTCCAAATTCTCAAAAGTGACCTTAAACACCTCCAAATGATCCCAAACTTTTTGGGCATCCTTAGATACCTATATGTATCACTATGGACCCAAAAGCATAATTATTAAATTCCTACAACAAAAAGTCAAATTTTACATCTTCACTATGTGAAACCATTTAGTGTTTTACACCTAGCTTGTGTAAGACCACTTGGAATTTGTAAATTTAACCAATCCTATGTAGAGTCCAAGAATTTTACTTAGCTAGTTAGATAGTAGTAGTAATAGTAATAGCTAGTAGTAGTTGTAGTATGTTTATGACGGTGGATTTTGGTTCAAGCCGGGACTTAGTTGGACACTCGTAGCAACACTTGTAGATTTTATAAGTTTAACCTATAGTTTAAGAATAATAATTATAACCTAAGGTTTGATTAATATAACTGATTATGGAGATGATATTTATTATACTATAAGGTTTAGATAGATCCAATAAGATAATAACACTTGTCATATGTATGTTTAATGAGAAATTAAGTATTTTTGAGGAATAGTTTATTAAGAATAATATTTGAAAATCCCAGAGTCTGCCAACAGCTTTGAAATCATTATTAGAATCAGTCAAAGCTATTTACTCAATTCAAATTAGGCTGAAAAAGTGTAATTACGTGTATAATATTTCTGCGTATGCTGATATATCGCAGCTTTAGGGGGCGATATATCGCCATACGAGGATACGGAAAACATGTAACTTCGCACGACCATTTCGACGAGCCTCGGGAATATGAGCCCAGGTGATATAGGCTCTAGGGCTGCATTTTCAAATGATTTTGAAAACGAGCTCATTTTATTCCATAAACATCTTGATAAGCCAGAATCTTTTTGACTTAGTCTTTAGCCTCTGCTGAACGATTATTCAAATGTTTTTCAATTAAAAAGCCATTATTTTATTTAAGCTAAATGAAGATCTTTCATTCTTGAACTCTATAAATAGGACCTAGTACCCAGCCATTTCTTCATTCTTCAAGCTGAGTTCAAAGCCTACAAGCTGCTAGGTTTACTTTAGAGTGTTAAACACTTGGGTTGGGGTTATAAGCTTTATCATTATAAGCTTATCAAACACTTGGGAAGTAAGGTTCATAGTGTGTATTTCGATTTCGAGGTGTAGTTCAAGTATAGCAATTTCAAAGGTATTCCTAATTCTAGTTCCTTTATGTATTGTTTCATTAGTTCTTATAGTTTTTCTCTACTCAAATCCTAACTCAGTATTCTTTATTCTTGGTTAGGGATCTAAGTTCTTTGAACTTGAGGTTCTTGTTGGTAAGTATCTTCCCGATGGTTTAGTTCATTCTTTTCATCTCTTTCCTTTTAGAATACTCACCTCTCTATTAATGGTTTTTAGGAGTGTTCCAAAATCCCGACCTTGTTCTCATCATCCCAGTATTTTGGTAAGGAAAATAGGATAGTTCTTATGTGCTATGTAAAAGTGTTATGATTATGCTATAGTATGATTTTATGTGTTATGATATATGCATGTTTTGGGGCTTATAGTTGTTATATAACAAACCCTAACACTTTTATGTTTTGGGCTTATAGTTGTTATATAGCAAACCCCAACATTTTTATGTTCTTGGGGCTTATAGTTGCTTAACTAGCAAACCTCATTGTAGTTTGAGGCTTATAGTTGCTTAGTTAGCAAACCCCAATAGTTACCATGTACATGGGTTAGAATTATGATATATGTGTTGTAGTATATGATATATGTTCATAGTTTATGTGTATGATTATGTTTCATGCTTGTAGTAGATTTTCCTTGCTGGGCATTAGGCTCATTCCTTTATGTTTTATATGTGCAGGAAAATAGTTATGGCGGCGGGAAGGTTCTTGGCAGCTTGGGAATGTGTATTGAGGGAGAATGGAATCGGTGGACTGCACGAACAATTTGAGGATGAAGTTGTTTAAGTCTTTTAATTATGATTTCTATGTATTTCTGCACTTAATATTGTAACCATTTTATTTAAGATTTAAGTAATGTTATGTTATGTTTTGTTTTCAAAACAATGGGATCCCATATCCTACATGGAATTTTATGTATTTTAACTCTTGTTTTTACAGTTTTAATGAATTTATGATTATTTCATATGTATGTTTTCTTAAAGATTAGTGTCTATGTATAGTAGTTATAAATGGTCCAAAGTCTAGATTAAGTTGGGTTGTTGCAGTTGGTATTAGAGCAATGGTTCATTCACATGAAGTTCTTCTCGATACACACACTCAAAGCTCCAAATCTGACCGCCAAGTAAGTGTTTAAGTTATAGTTATTATGTTTATATGTATAGCTAATGATTTTAGTCTTTATGTTTCAGTTAAGAATGAACGGAGCATTAACTTATGAGGATATCCGAGCCATTAAGGCTTTAAAAAGAATTAGAGAACCGAGAAACACCGTAGGAGTGCTAGAAAGAATCACTCGGAGGCTGCTTTTGTTCCATAGAGAAATAGGTTACCTCCAAGAATCTAAGCAGATCATGATGAGAGCAACAGAGCAATACGTTTTAGTAATTAGACTATTTAGAGATTATCATACTATAATTGCAGCCTTAGAAGAAATATGGGAAACAATGGATGATGAAGATGAATTGCCGGTAGCAATGAGATATTATTTTCTCTTAATTAGGTTCACTTCAAAAATGGAATTTCAGTTTATAAATCAGCAAAAGCATAGAATTTTTACGAACCTTCCTCGAGGGCATTTTGAGGCACATGATAATGAGGACTATGAGGAGTAAAATGATGATATGCTAGATGAAGGATCAGATATAGAAGATCCCGATTTTTAGAATAATTAGTTTCATTGTTTGTTTTAATTTATTATTTGTTTTCTTTTCTGGTTGTAAATAGTGAAAACTTTCTTTTCCAAATTAATATCATGGTTATTTTGTTATCATGTATGAGTTTGATTTTCTTTTGCAATCATAACAAATAATGGCTAAGTTCGGTGAGGGTGGATACAAATCAATGAACCAAGTTTCTATATTGAGAGTTAGGGGGCCATAGTAGTGGGAACAATTTTACTGATCCCAGCCCTCCCTCAATATGGTTAACTTTGGAACAAAGATGAGTTTCGAGCCTGAGAATTTAGTCATATAGGGTGATTAGAAACAGACTTAGAAAATAATAAAGATGGCTTATTTTTCTAAGTCTAGAAATCCACTCTAATAATAAAGAAGACTTATATAATTTTCATAAGAAGTCATAATTAATAGGTCCGATTTATGTTTGTTTAGATTAAGTTTTTGCCTTAGAGCCTATTAGGGTAAAGTTCTAACATGTTTCTCTCAACTGTTAGAACTCTGCTGCAATGTCACTCTGAAGATCTGCTCACACCAATGGAAACGCTTCCAACGCTGCTCCGATGAACAATGAAGCCCCTCCAGTTCGCAGAAGGGGAGTGCGTGCTACTGCCAACCGCAATGCACCGCCGCCGCTAGCTGACAACACTATGGAGATCGCCAGGCTGCGACAACAACTCGAGGAACTATTGTAGCAACAGTGACAACAGGCTCAGCCTCAGAATCAACCTCTTCCTCCACCGCAGCCACAGCCACAGCAAATGGCCTCAGCACCCCAACAAGTTGGTCCATATGGGGGATGGCCAGTGGCGAATTATGCATTGTATCTAGTACAACACATGGAGCCAGTTTATGAGCGGTTCCATAAGCAACACACTCCGAACTTTGAAGGGGCTATAGACCCCTTCGAGGCAGAAGAGTGGCTAAGAAACGTGGATCCAATCCTAAAACACATGAACCTCAGCAACGTGGACCGCATATCCTGTGTTTCTTCCTTGCTCAAGAAAGATGATAGGATATGGTGGGACTTAGTCCAGTAGACGCATGATGTTGCCACCATGACTTGGACTCGATTTGTGGAGCTGTTCCACAAAAAGTACTATAATTCAGCTATACTTACTTCAAGAATTGAGGAGTTCGCTGGCCTGAAGTAAGGAAGTTTATCAGTGGCAGAGTATGCTCGGCAGTTTGACCGTTTGGCTAAGTTCGCACCAGAAATGGTTCCAACTGACTATCTGAGGGTGTCTAAGTTCGTTAAAGAACTTCAACCGAAGATCGAGCTAGGGGTTAAGTTAGCAAACCCAGGAAATACTACTTATGCCGACGTTCTAGAGACGACAATAGAAGTAGAAAGGTTGCAGGCTAAAGTTAGTAAAGAAGAAGCCAGTAAGCCCGAGCCTAGACATCAGGGTCAATCTCAAACAAGTCGGAAAAACAACCACAACAAAAACAATCAGTCTAGCAACAACAACAACAACAGTCAGAAAAGAAGGCATCCTGACAATAAGCTGTCCGACAGCGATAAAAGGGCACAGACAAATAATGGAGGTAGTAGGCCGGGTCATGTAGAATACCCTCCATGTGCTAAGTGCCAAAGGAAACATCCTAAGGAATGCCAGGCAAACACCAAGGGATGTTACAACTGTGGTCAAGAGGGACACCGAAAGAAAGAATGTCCTCAGCTCAAGACAGAAGGGAAAAAGGAAGATAAGATGGTTCCTGCCAGGGTTTTTGCCTTAACCCAAGGAGAGGTTGATGCTGGAAATAAGGTGGTCACAGGTCAGGTTTCTATCCTCAATAGTATATGTTCTGTATTATATGATTCGGGAGCCACTCATTCGTATATTTCGTTAGGAATGATAGAAAAACTAGACAAACCTTGTGAAAGATTTAGAACTAGGTTTGTAACCGAGTTGCCTTCAGGCAAAGTAGTTCTATCATCACGGATAGTACGAGGCGTACCAATCAAGATTGAGGACATAGAACTAGAAGGAGACCTGATAGAACTGGAGATCAAGGACTTCGACGTGATACTAGGCATGGACTGGCTAGCACGGCATGGCGCAACCATCGACTGCAAACGCAAGAAGGTGATGTTCGAGACTCCTGACGGCCAGAAATTATGCTTCATGGGACAAGTTTCCGGACTACGTACACCGCTAATATAATCTCTCAAAGCTCAAAGGATGATAGAAAAAGGGTGTCAAGCATTCTTAGCCAGTATCACAGATGTAGTAAAGGAAACACCGCTTAAGGTTGGAGACGTCCGCATTGTAAGAGAATTCCCAGAAGTATTTCCCGATGAATTACCAGAATTTCCACCGACTTGGGAAATTGACTTTACAATAAAATTAGTACCGGGCACCGAGCCTATCTCCAAGGCACCATACCGAATGGCACCTACGGAACTCAAGGAGTTAAAGGCACAACTGCAAGTACTCCTAGACTTGGGTTTTATTAGGCCAAGCCATTCGCCATGAGGAGCACCGGTTCTATTTGTGAAGAAGAAAGACGGAAGCATGTGGATGTGCATAGACTACCGCGAGCTGAATAAAGTAATGATTAAGAATAAGTACCTGCTACCTCGGATTGACGACTTATTTGATCAACAACGAGGTGCGACCGTATTTTCAAAGATTGATTTACGTTCTGGGTACCATCAGCTCAAGGTGCGGGGAGAGGATATTCCTAAGAAAGCTTTTAGGACTCGTTATGGGCATTACGACGTCTTAGTTATGTCCTTCGGTCTTACCAATGCACCATCCGCGTTTATGGACTTGATGAATAGGGTCTTCAAGGACTAGATAAATTTGTCGTAGTGTTCATCGACGACATCTTAGTATACTCCAAGGACGAAGTCGAGCACGAGGAACATTTGAGGTTGATTTTGTCACAACTAAAGGAGCATCAACTCTACGCCAAGTTCAAGAAATGGGAGTTTTGGCTTTCAGAAGTGGCGTTCCTCGAGCACATTATATCCAAGGACGGAGTTGCAGTAGACCCATCAAAGGTAGAGGCTGTGAAGGATTGGCCAAGACCAAAGAACGCATCCGAAGTAAGGAGCTTTCTGGGATTAGCAGGTTATTATAGGAGGTTCGTAGAGGGCTTTCTATGATAGCCACTCCACTCACCAACCTGACCCGGAAACAGCAAAGATTCAACTGGAATGATAGATGTGAAGAAAGCTTCTAGTTGCTTAAGGACAAGCTGTGCTCAGCACAAGTACTCTGTGTACCAACACCCAACGATAAGTTCGTAGGCTACTGCGATGCGTCGAAGCAAGGGTTGGGTTGCGAACTGATGCAGAATGACAAGACGATAGCCTACGCCTCAAGGCAGCTGAAGGAGTACGAGCAACGCTACCCAACTCATGATATGGAGTTGGCAGCGGTGGTCTTTGTGTTGAAAATCTGGCGCCATTATCTTTACAGAGAACGGTGCGAGATTTATATGGACCACAAAAGTTTAAATTACTTCTTTACTTAGAAGGAGCTCAACATGAGGTAGCGCAGGTGGTTAGAGTTAGTGAAGGATTACGACTGTGAAATCTTATACCACCCGGGAAAGGCAAACATAGTTGTCGATGCACTAAGTAGGAAGAGTTATGGAAGTTTAGCAGCACTAGCCGAAATGGGAAAGCCGCTACAGCAGGAGATGATTAGTGCTGGAATAGAAATAGTTGTCGGTAAGCTGGCTAATTTTTCTATCCAGTCAAATCTGCTAGAAGATATACGGATTGGGCAAGGGCATGACGACACACTAGCGACACATATGGATGCAGTCAGAGAAGGCAAGGCCATAGATTTCTCAATATCAAGTCAAGGATTATTGAGATATAAGGATCGAGTATGTGTGCCAGATAATCAAAGGATTAAGATGGCGATTCTAGAATAAGCGCACAGTACCCCGTACTCAGTTCACCCAGGGTCGACCAAGATGACACATGACATCAAGGCAATATATTGGTGGCCAGGGATGAAGAAGGACATAGCAGAATTTGTGTCTAAGTGTTTAATATGCCAGCAAGTGAAAGCAGAACATCAGCGGCCTGCAGGCTTATTGCAACCGCTTAGCGTACCAGAATGGAAATGGGATGATATAGCTATGGATTTTGTGACGGGTTTGCCACGAACAAATAGGCAACATGATTCAGCTTGGGTAGTAATAGATAGACTAACTAAGTCCGCTCATTTCCTGCCTGTTACGACTTCATTCACGGCAGACCAATATGCAGATATCTATGTCCAAGAGATAGTAAGGTTGCATGGAATCCCCAAGACAATAGTGTCAGATAGAGGATCAGTGTTTACATTGAGATTTTGGGGAAGTTTACAACAAGCCATGGGTATTAAGTTAAGTCTTAGTACAACTTTTCATCCTCAGACAGATGGTCAGTCCGAGCGTACGATTCAAATTTAAGTTAAGTCTTATGAGTTGCTTTATGGAATAAGGTGTCGATCACCACTTCACTGGGATGAAGTAAGAGAAAGGGAGCTTCTCGGTCCCGAAGCTGTTAGAAAAGCTCAAGAAGCAATAGCGCTAATTAGACAGCGTATGCTTGCTGCTCAAAGCCGTCAGAAAAGCTATGCGGATGCCAAGCAACGCGATGTGGAATTCAAAGTCGGGGATCTAGTTTTCTTGAAAATATCTCCTATGGAAGGTGTGAAGCGGTTTGGGAAGAAAGGCAAGCTTAGTCCCTGATTTATAGGTCCTTTTGAGATATTGGACAAAGCGGGAGCAGTTGCATATAGACTAGCCCTACCGCCAGCCCTAGCAGATAGCCACAACGTGTTCCACATCTCAATGCAACGCAAGTATGTGTCAGACCCATCTCACGTCCTCAAGTACGATACTATAGCACTCCAGAAAGACTTGAGTTACAAGGAACGACCGGTTAGCATCCTAGATAGAGGGATGAAGAAGTTACGGTCCAAGAGTATTCCAATAGTCAAAGTCCTATGGAGTAATAGTTCTGAACAGGAGGCAACGTGGGAGTTGGAGGAAGACATGCGAGGCCGGTATCCGGAAATTTTTGGTAAGTAAATTTCGAGGACGAAATTCTTTTTAGTAGGGGAGAATTGTAGAGTCCAAGAACTTTACTTAGCTAGTTAGATAGTAGTAGTAATAGTAATAGCTAGTAGTAGTTGTAGTATGTTTATGACTGTGGATTTTGGTTCAAGCCGAGACTTCGTTGGACACTCGTAGTAACACTTGTAGATTTTATAAGTTTAACCTATAGTTTAAGAATATTAATTATAACCTAAGGTTTGATTAATATGACTGATTATGGAGATGTTATTTATTATACTATAAGGTTTAGATAGACCCAATAAGATAATAACACTTGTCATATGTATGTTTAATGAGAAATTAAGTATTTTTGAGGAATAGTTTATTAAGAATAATATTTGAAAATCCCAGAGTCTGCCAGCAGCTTTGAAATCGTTATTAGACTCAGTAACGCCCTGGATACCCCAGAACAGTTACGGTGAACGGTGGACCAGAAATTTGACTCGCTACCCAAGTCCTTTGGTCAAAACGTGCTCTAAGTGTAATTAATAGGTTAAGGTATTAAACCAGCAAAAAGGAAATGGAGATTTTCATTACAAACTGCTCTGCAGAGCTAAACAAAACGTTTACAAGCTGTTCTCAGTATAAAATGGTCATTACTATTTTAAATTTACAATCTCGCCGACCTAAGCGGCAAAATTAGGGTAAACCCCCTAGTTCCTCTGAGAACTTCTTGGCCGTGGTGGTCAAGCGGCCGCATATGTACACATCACCACATCAGCTCTCCACCCAAGGCTAGGTGAGCTTTTCTTTCCCTTTACCTGCACCACATAGCACCCATGAGCCAAAGCCCAGCAAGAAAACATAATACTTTTCATAAACATTATCACATGATTATCATTATAATTACACTGAACATAACGCTTTCAAACCAATGAGCGAACATCACATGATTCAAGAGGGAGAGTGGCTGCTAGGTAAGCCACTAGCCTCCAAGTGCTTATCTCAATCATCGACCCTCGGGGTCGGTCTTGCATTAATGCTCTTTGAGTCATTCAATGCTAATAGTCGATTAGATCTAATCTCCGTTGGCTTGCGTGATACACGCTAAGGCCGTTCTGACTAATGAGTCAGCGCTACGTGACCAGTGTCCAGTATCACTGCCGAACTTGACTAATAAGTCACAGCTTCACAGTTAACACTAACACCTTTGCCAATTCTGACTGATGAGCCAGTGCAACGTGACCAGTGCTCAGAACCACTGCCGAACCTGACTAATGAGTCACAACTTCACAGTTGATACTAGCACCTTTGCCAAATCTGACTAATAAGTCAGTGCTATGCACAAGTGTACAGCATATGCTAAGCATTCCATATTCAATCCATGTCCATATTACTCAACCAACATGCCTCACAAATATCCATGCATGTCACACTTGGGGTGCAGTTTTCTTACCTTTGATTCGAGCTAGAATGAACAAAAGAACGACCCTTGAGAACGGTTTAGCTTTTAGTCCTTCAGCGGTTACCTAACCACAACACATATGGGATACCATCAATAATCAAGATAATCAAGGGTTCTCAAACCATTATCTAGCCTCCAAGAGATCAATCCAAACTAATCCAAGCAGTAAGGACACTCCCGAGGCCTAAAACTAGGTTCCCGGGGTCAAAACGAGCAAATGGGGCGAAAACAGGGCAAGGGCTGCGGCCATAGCACCTTGGGCCGCGGCCCCCAGGGTTCCTAGAGGCAAGGGCCGCGGTGCCCAACAAGCACAAATTCTTGACACCTGCTTCATCAAACTAGGGCCGCGGCGCTCAAGAACAGGGCCGCGGCCCCCAACCCTGGGCCATTCCCAACCGCGTTTTTAACACTCCAAAGCCTCCAAAATCATACCTAAACATTCCCGAATCATCAACACAAAGTTCCCAAGCTTCCCCATGCATCAAAACCCTCAAAACCCTCAAAACCCAAGGTTTAAACAAATCGGAAACTCAACAATTCACAAAATCAATTCAAAGCTTAGAAACTCGGAAAAAACTCAAAACTTAAACTTCGATTACCTTCAATTGGGTTGTTTTCCGTCAAATCCTTTGGTCAAGCAGCTTCTAATCTTTCCTAGGATCGCTATGCCTTGATCCTCACTCGATTCCAACTCCTAGAACTCAAGATTTTGTCAAATATGCTCCGGGTGGCGAAAATGAACTAACGAAGGGGAACGAGAGGTTTTCTATCGTATGTTCTATCTGATAAGATACTTCAAGCTTAAGTAACCTCAAATAAAACCTAATGCTCGGGGTCCCAAAAACACCCCCGGGGACATTATAGTCAAAACCTACAGAATTCCACCCTGATCTCAAATATTCCCAATTTATCATCAAATGAACATTTCTATTACCCCAGAATTGACCCCGTTATAACAAAACCGCTAATCCACTAAAAATAACCGTCTCATGCCAAATAACTCGAATATATCTCCATAATAATGGAATCTCATTCACAAATCACATCATGCACCCAAATACACAAATTACCCTCAACGGCCAAATTATCATCACACCCCTGTAATTAAGAAATATGGACTCACATGCATGCATTTCACATCATATTATAATATAATCAACATATACATGCATTTTATCAATTAATAACACAATTAGGCAAGTATGGCCCTCCTGGCCTACTATTCATGCCGTTAAACGCATCGGAGAATTCGGGGCATTACAGACTCAGTCAAAGCTGTTTACTCAATTCAAATTAGGCTGAAAAAGTGTAATTACGTGTATAATATTTCAGCGTATGCCAATATATCGCAGCTCTAGGGGGCGATATATAGCCATACGGGGATACAGAAAACATGTAACTTTGCACGACCATTTTGACGAGCCTCGGGAATATGAGCCCAGGCGATATATCGCCTATGGTAGGCGATATATCAGCTCTAGGGCTGTATTTTCAAATGATTTTGAAAACCAGCTCATTTATTCCATAAACCTCTTGATAAGCCAGAATCTTTTTGACCGAGTCTTCAGCCTCTGCTGAACGATTATTCAAATGTTTTTCAATTAAAAAGCCATTATTTTATTTAAGCTAAATGAAGATCTTTTCATTTTTGAACTCTATAAATAGGACCTAGTACCCAGCCATTTCTTCATTCTTCAAGTTGAGTTCAGAGCCTACAAGGTGCTAGGTTTACTTTAGAGTGTTAAACACTTGGGTTAGGGTTATAAGCTTATCAAACACTTGGGAAGTAAGGTTCATAGTGTGTATTTCGATTTCGAGGTGTAGTTCAAGTATAGCAATTTCAAAGGTATTCCTAATTCTAGTTCCTTTATGTATTGTTTCATTAGTTCTTATAGTTTTTCTCTACTCAAATCCTAACTCAGTATTCTTTATTCTTGGTTAGGGATCTAAGTTCTTTGAACTTGAGGTTCTTGTTGGTAAGTATCTTCCCGATGGTTTAGTTCATTCTTTTCATCTCTTTCCTTTTAGAATACTCACCTCTCTATTAATGGTTTTTAGGAGTGTTCCAAAATCCCGACCTTGTTCTCATCATCCCAGTATTTTGGTAAGGAAAATAGGATAGTTCTTATGTGCTATGTAAAAGTGTTATGATTATGCTATAGTATGATTTTATGTGTTATGATATATGCATGTTTTGGGGCTTATAGTTGTTATATAACAAACCCTAACACTTTTATGTTTTGGGCTTATAGTTGTTATATAGCAAACCCCAACATTTTTATGTTTTTGGGGCTTATAGTTGCTTAACTAGCAAACCTCATTGTAGTTTGAGGTTTATAGTTGCTTAGTTAGCAAACCCCAATAATTACCATGTACATGGGTTAGAATTATGATATATGTGTTGTAGTATATGATATATGTTCATAGTTTATGTGTATGATTATGTTTCATGCTTGTAGTAGATTTTCCTTGCTGGGCATTAGGCTCATTCCTTTATGTTTTATATGTGCAGGAAAATAGTTATGGCGGCGGGAAGGTTCTTGGCAGCTTGGGAATGTGTATTGAGGGAGAATGGAATCGGTGGACTGCGCGAACGATTCGAGGATGAAGTTGTTTAAGTCTTTTAATTATGATTTCTATGTATTTCTGCACTTAATATTGTAACCATTTTATTTAAGATTTAAGTTATGTTATGTTATGTTTTGTTTTCAAAACAATGGGATCCCATATCCTACTTGGAATTTTATGTATTTTAACTCTTATTTTTACAGTTTTAATGAGGTTATGATTATTTCATATGTATGTTTTCTTAAAGATTAGTGTCTATGTATAGTAGTTATAAATGGTCCAAAGTCTAGAATAAGTTGGGTCGTTACATCCAAACATTCCCCTACTTGGTTAAATACAAACTTCTTCCTCTAACTCAAAATAGTATTGGTCCATAAAATAAAGTACCTTTTAACTTGAACTTTACCTTAGTTAAAATACCACAACGTCTTATCTAAATCATTTGTTGCTTACAAGCTTGAACCAAGTATTCCTTATGATAAAACCGTTGATACCTCACACACCTCCACATGATCATTTATTTTTTTACTTTTCTCACTTAGCACTAATATGACCATGTGTTCATCCTTTCATGAACTTTCTGGGGAGACACTCCAACTCCCATGAGAGGTGACACTACCTCTAAGTTCATCTAGGTGAAGTTTTTGTTGGTATTAAAATTGTAAATTAGAGTTAAGCAGCAGAATGGGTCTTTTAAAAAAAATTTATTAATACCAGCAAGGATCATACATATATAGATATATTAAATAACATACAAATATATTAGATATTAACACTTGAATCCTATCAAGAATCCATGAATCTTTTTGTATAAATCAACGATCTTCCTATCCAAATTCTGAAAGTTCACACCTTGATCTTCCAGACCAATCCTCAAACACACAAGGACGTGTGTGGGCACATAGGATTCAAAATGTTGATTTAAAACTCTCTAGATGCAGTCAACACATGAGATCTAGAGAGGTTTGATTGAGAGAATATGTATTGAATAGTTTTTCAGGTTTAGGAAAAACTATCACTTTCTTTTCAGAGAGAGTCTAACAGTCTAAACTTTTTAATCGCTTAAAACAACTTATTCCTGAATGTATCGCTCTTTCAATTTTATAAAGATAATTAAATTAATTAATTAATATTTATTTTATTCAAATAAAATTGATCAATTAAAACCTATTTAATTATTTAATTTTAAACCATATTTAAAAAGAAGGGAAAATACCAGTTTGGCCCCTGTGTTTTTCCCAAATACGCGATCAGGCCCTATGTTTTGTTAAGTGACAATTCAGACCCTGTGTTTTATGAAATTGATCAAAATAATACCTTATACCAAATTTTGGTAAAAAAAAATTCAAATGTATTCTTTCATTCTAGCTCCTCGACCACTTTCGCTTCTCTGAACCCATCGCATCACTAACGACCCGAGAATTTATTTTATAATTGAAAATATTTTGACAAAAATCGGCCCTAGGGTACTATTTTGATCCATTTTGTAAAACACATGATCTGAATTGTCATTTAACAAAACACAGGGGTCGATCGCGTATTCGGGAAAAACACAGGGGCCAAAATGGTATTTTCCCAAAAAATAATAATTAAATAACTAATTAAACAAATAATTTTGAAAGTCAAAATTCAAATCACAGGGATACAAATATCCATGTGTGTGGCACCACACTCACTGTGTAGTGAGTGTGTCGCACAACACTATTGGGGTCTCCCTAATTTTCTCATTTGTTTTTTTAATCAATATTTAAGACAATATTTAAAACACAAAAAATAACATTTACTATTCCACAATAAAACAACCCAACAAATAAAGTGTCACCTTAGGGTCGGTCATGTTAAATTCAGATAGCTTATAAGACATTCTTATCTTTATTATTTAAAACTTAAAATAACTCTTTATTTTCTCTTTTAAAAATAAAGTACCGTTGGTTTGGTCCAAATTCAATTATCCACCACAAAAGCTTAATTGCTTCTTTATAAGTGTAACCCATTATTTCAAAATTCATGACTTAACTTACAAAGTGCCGCTTTAGGGTCGGTCAAGCCTAAAATACATCCTCATTCTTATCGTCGTAAGAAGCCAACCCTGATATTAATATGTCTAGAAGCCTTCCTTAAGGGGACGGAAACAAAGGCGCCTCAAGGCCCTATTCATATCTCACGATGTTGTACTAATAATGGATTATTTCTAAATTTACAACCTTTGAAAAATAGAAATAGAATTACAAAGTAGCCTTTAAGTTGTTTGCAAGACTCCAAGAATGTTTCTTATCTCTTTTAGGCTTTCATGCTAATCTTTAAGAATTTGTTAGGGCCAACTTATTAATTAGAAACTAACTTTCTAACTAATTTATTTAATTAAAACTAACTTTGAATTAAATAATCATTTTTGACATCTTTTTAATTTAGTTGAATTTAAATAATTAAAGAATCAAATTCAAATAATTATTTAAACTTAAGATAAGATCTTAATAAACTAAAACATATTTTATTTTTCTAATAAAAATAAAATAAGATAATTCAAATTTTGAATTCAAATAATTTAAAATTTAATTAAATAAAATATTTATGCACAAATTTAGGATCTATAGTTTTGGACACCAATGGTGCCATAGGGTAAGGGTCGGCAACACAAGGGCATGAGCTAAGGGCTAGGGTGCCCTCTGCATGGTGGCTGGCGCAGGAACACGACACCAAGAGTGTAGGTGCACAATACTAGTTGCACAGGGGTGCGACATCAGTGATACAGAAGGAAGGCACGGGGCCTGGGGTGCGCATGAGCAGAGCCTCAACTGGTGGCTAGTACGCGCCATGGGCGCTGGTATGCCTGACTTGTGTGCGCAGCTCAGGCTAGTGGTCGAGGGGTTCGGGTCGGTGCCTTGGTGGCTGGTGACTAGGGTCCCTTCTCTTCTTTGTGTACAGATTTTTAAAATAAATACTTCAAAAATAAAATTTACAAAATCCTATGCCCTTTATGACTTACACAAGATCTCAAAATAAAATTCCTAACCCAATAACACCATATAATTAACGATCCATCTGTTGACCCTGATTTTGGTCAACTGACACGGAGTCAAATTTGCTTGATGTGGACAAACACGTTGGAAAGAATGTGATGACAAAATAATAAAGAACACAAGAGTTTATAGTGGTTCGGCCCCAGAATCTGGTAATAACCTACGTCCACTTGAATTGTTATTGATATAGAATTCAAAGGAGTGATCAAAGAACTAGGGTTCAATGAGTTTCACCAACCTCTGAAGAACAAGACAATATATCAAATGATCAGAAAGAGAAAAAGAAGAAGAAGATCCCTTTCCCTTGAGCCCTCCTCCTCTATTTATAGGCTCAAGGAGGATTTGCATTAATTTGTTACAGATATTATTTCCTAAATAATCGGATACTCAGGAAATCATGGCAGATAATTTCGGATACTATCATAACTGCATAGGATCTTTTCCGCGTATAGCATGCGTACGACAAGGCTGGTCGTGTGAAGAGATCAAACGTCGTGACAGTAGATGTCTTCCTGGTCGATGTCGAGCACGAATTCTGCCAGATGTTAGCCACGTGTATTAAATGTTTGCCATGTCATCCATGCTTGTTTTTTTGGATAACACCATTATTCAACCATACTTTCAAAAAACATATCCATCCATTCAATATACATATAACAAATGCAAGAAACCCACACAATATTTAATATATATATATATATAGAGAGAGAGAGAGAGAGGGAGGGAGATATAGATTGCTCTGGTACCAATTGTTGGTATTAAAAGTGTAAATCAGAGTTACGCAGAGGAATGGGTCTTTTTAAAAAAATTATTAATACCAGCCATGATCATACATATATAGATATATTAAATCACATACAAATAGATTAAATATCTTAAAGCCTATCAAGAATCAACGAATATTTTTGTATAATTCAACGATCTTCCTATCCAAATTCTAAAAGCTCACACCTAATCTTCCAAACTAATCCTCAAATACACAAGGACGTGTGTGGGCACGTAGGATTCAAAATGTTGATTTAGAACTCTTTAGATGTACTCAACACATGAAATCTAGATAGGTTAGATTGAGAGAAGATGTATTGAATCATTTTTCAGGTTTAGGAAAAACTGTCACTTTCTTTTCAGAGAGAGCCTGACAGTCTAAACTTTTTAATCGCTTAAAACAACTTATTCCTGAAAGTATAACTCTTTTAGTTTTATAAAGATAATTAACTTAATTAATTCATATTTATTTTATTAAAATAAAACTGATAAGTTATAACCTATTTAATTATTTAATTTTAAATCAAATTTAAAAAGAATAATTAAATAACAGATTAAACAAATAATTTTGAAATTCAAAATTCAAATCCCAGGGATGTAAATATCCATGTGTGTGGTGCCACACTCATTATGTAGTGAGTGTGTCGCATCATACTATTAGGGTCTCTCTAATTTTCTCATTTGTTTGTTTAATAAATATTTAAGACAATATATTTATCCCAAAATAAATATCAGTTAATTCAAAATTAACTTTATCTTAAAATATCAATTTTAAATAAATAAATAAATATCTTATTATAAATAAGATAATTATTAATCGCTTTCTTTATATTAATCCAAACATGAATAATATTTATTTTAACATATAGTTTTTCAAAATAAAAACTTTATAGTTAAATAATTAATTAATTAATTCATAATTAATCAATTAACCATAATTATCACATAATTATTTCCTTACCCTGAAAAATTAATTCCTTTGCAATTAAGTCATTTCTCTCTACAAATCTTTCTTTTGACATCCTTACCCTTGACAGTGTAGGACAAATGTGATTTGGGGACATGGACCTATAATACGAAGCTCCAATAAACCATATTATCAATTAAACTCTTTAATCTAATAATATTATTAATTATTTCCATGATTACTCCACTATAAATATGAAATTGCACTTTAAGTATTTATAGAATTATATTTACAGAGTTTTCTCTTGTAGTCCATTGATATAATCAATAAATGTAGTTATGTCCTCCATTTATTGGTTCGTTAATTAGAGCTGGTCAAGATTACCGTTTTATCCTTCTAATTACCTCTTGATCCTTAAGTACCATTAACTCACTAGCGAATAATTAATCTATAATCAAATTATAGATTTGAGCTCAATAACTATTAAGTTCCAGAATTAATCCTTAAGGGAACCAATATTCGATCCGTTAGGAAAGTATGAATTCCATTATTGTAAATCATGTTCCCAGTCATTCATGATATTGAACCTCCAAAACAAAAGTCATTAGCCTCATTATACTAACAAACCTTAAAGAGTGAATCAAAAGATCCAATAAACACAAACAAGAGTTCATGAATACTCAGGATTTAGACTGATCTACAAATGATCATCTATTATGATAAAAATCAAATCTTTATGTCAAACGGAAAGTTTATAAAGATAATTATTTCTCATTGGTCCTATCACATATAATCTCTATTATATACAACACATTTACTAAGATGTCTATCCACATTAGCAATCTGAATCTAGATCACTTGCTTCCCGTATGCTTAGTAAACCGCACTAGTAACCATTCATTAAAGATTTCATACTTTAATATGTTACTCACTATTTTATTCATTATATTGCTAGAATACATTTTACAAGATCATAAATATTTTCATGTATGTTTCATATATTAAAAAAATTAACATATAAAACAACCTAGAAACATGTTTCAATTGAATTTCATAAATTAAATCAAATAATAGAGTTTAAGAATCTTACTTTTACGCAGCGGATATTGAGACTCCTTCCTTCACTCTCTCTAACCCTTGTTCCTTTCTATCGCAGAGTAATAACAAGAGAGTGAACTGGATCTTCAAACTACACAATCTTCCACAATTACCTTTGATCACCTAGACTAGGGTGTGCAATTCTCAACACATAAAATGGAAAATTATAGAGAAGAAGAGAGAAGAAGTGGACATCAACAATAGGTCTTTTGAGTCTAGGTTTTTGCTTTTTCACACTTGCTTCAAAAAACCCTAGACTTAAGTACCTATTTATAACAACACTTTAGGGTTAATTCAGTTTAATAAAATATTTTAAAATAATAGCTTAAAATACCCTATATGAACGAATATTATAGTATTTGTCAAACCTTGAGATTTTTCCATTTTTAAATTCAAAGCATAAAAGCCTATAAATTCAAATACTATTATTTTCTATAATTATATAATAAAACAAAAACCCTTATTAAGTAATTAAATAATATAATATATATTAAAACTAATTTTGTTATATACGAAATCTTATAAAGTTTTATTAAAACACTATATATATAATTATAATTATATTTAAACAATAATTAATTAATTAATAATTAAATCACTTATTCAAATTAAAAAATTATAATTTGAACATTGATTCAATACTTGTTATCCAAAAAACAGGCATGGATGACATGGCATACATTAAATACATGTGGCTGACATCTGGCAGGATTCTTGCTTGACTATCGACCAGGAAGATATCTATGGCGCAATGCTCAATGTCTATATACGACCAGCCTGGTTGTATACACGCTATATACGGAGAAAATCTTATGCAGTTATGAGCGTATCCGAAATTATCTCCCATGATTTCCTGAGTATCCGATTATTTAGGAAAGAATATCTGTAACAAATTAATGTAACCTTCCTTGAGCCTATAAATAGAGAAAGGTAGCTCAAGGAAGGAGAATTTTTTGGGGCTTTCGAATTATTTGAGATTAGAGTTATCATATTTGATACATTGTTTTGTTCTTCAGAGGTCGGTGAAACTCATTGAACCCTAGTTCTTTGATCACTCCTGTGAATCCTATTTTAATAACAGCTCAAGTGGACGTAGGCTATTACCAAACTTTGGGGCCTAACCACTATAAATTCCTGTGTGTTTTATTATTTTTGTCATAACATTCATTTCAACGTATTTGTCCACATCAAGCATATTTGACTCCGTGTCAGTTGGCCAAAATCAGGGTCAACAATACTATTTATCAATTTGACATCAATTTTTCATAATTAATAATTTTGCCCAAATTTCTCTTTTCTTCTCTAAATTCCACATCGTAGTAAAATTGTTCAAAATTGACACAAAATAATTTTGACAATCCTAATTGATAATTAAATCAATTAATTGAGACTATCTAGATGATTTAATCAAAGGCATTGTGGGGACCATGGACCCATGAATTCAAGCTCCAAAAAGTTACCGTAAAATTATTATCGAATAATTTGACTACCTTATTAATTTCTCATGACTCCACTAAAGACTCGAAATTGCACTCTTGAATGCATAGAATGATTTACACTTTTTTTTTTTTTTCGTTATCCATTGTTACAACCATAATTTGTCATTCAATCCTCTATAGATGTTGTACCCCTCATTGTATTTTATCCTTAAATGCCACTAAGTTCCTTGTAAAGGATATTTTCGTGAACTTTAATCACTGAAATGAGTACTCAATCATTTAACGCGTTAAACCAAGCTATAAGGTGATCATCATTTCACTTCTTGCTAGAAGCTATAGATGTTCATATATATGATTAACACTCCCACTCAATTATACTACCAAGTCCCCAAGATGTAAGTATGGGCTAGTCTGTAGGGTAAGCTGGTAACGAACAAATCAAAGGACTTGAATAATACAATCGGTTAGAATACTAACCACTCAAAATTGAGATTGAATTGACCAATGGTCAACTTTATGATATGCCTATATTAGATAATAACGGTACATTTACTTATCTATCTAAAGTTAATATCGGTCTAGTTCGATGTAACAAAGACATCCGATCTTATCTACTATGTTAATGTTCTGGAAATAACATAACACTACAATGTGTAAGTAGATTATGTTGTAGATTGGCAAGTCAGTGTAAATCTTGTGTACTGACTAATCTTAGGACTAACTTATTTTTGAACATATAATCATATTTATATTCCACTGTGATCATGTCACTATAAATATGATTAACTATATGCTCGAGATTTAATAGAAGTTTATATTAAACAAATAATCATGAAAATAAAACATGTGAACAAAGTGATTGACCAGGTCAAAAAGTATTTCTATTATTTTATTGATAATAAAATGAGATTACAAAGAAATTGTGTTTTAATTAGGGCATAAAACCCCAACATATATATGATCTTAATTATCTCATACTAATAGAAGACCATATTCTCATGAATTAATAATGAATTTTCTTGATATTATTATATAATTAATTCAAAAAATAATTATAACATTCAAATATAATAAAATGGTACTTTTATTTAAATCAATAAAATGTCTTTACATGCTTTTAGGGCATTAAACAATCTTCCACTTGCCCTCAAAGCAAGTGAGGCATCTCCCTTAATCCCATATTTCATACATGACCCATAAACGACTTTGCAGGAAGTGAGCCTGCCAGGTTCTGTTCCGATGCTATCTTCATAACAGTCACATCACCTCTGTGCACAATCTCTATAACCAGATGGTATTTCCTTTCGATATGCTTTCCTCTTTTGTGGCTTCTAGGTTCTTTGGAGTTAGCTACTGCTCCACTGTTGTCACAGTACATGATCAGTGGCTTATCCACATCTAGAACTACTTCCAAATCAGTGTAGAACTTCCTCAACCAAACTCCTTCCTTAGCTACTTCACAAGCCACTATTTACTCAACTTCCATGCTTGATTCTGCAATACTGGATTGTTTAATACTTCTCCAGACTACAACTCCTCCACCAAGAGTGAATACTGACCCGGACGTCGACTTACATCTTTGTTTGATTGGAAATCATAATTAGTGTATCCAGTAGGGTTTAACTCACCCCTGAATATACAAGCATAAAACATCTCGTTCTCCTAAGATACTTGAGAATGTGCTTTACTAAAATCCAGTGTTCCAAACCAGGATTTGATTGATAATGACTCACAATCTCTATTGCTATAATATCCGTCCTTTCATTTCATGGGTATTTTGGTAATTTTGGCCTATGAGGGCAATTTGGAAATTTAATATTCTTGAGTGGTATTTTTTGTAATTTTGTGAAATCACGTGTTATGTCATTCTATGAATATGTTTATGTGATATTAATATTTGTGTAAGATATTTTATGTTGGAAAATATTGAGGGTGCTCAAGTTATGTGTTAAAGTGACAAATCACGGTTTACTTCAAGTGCTAGGGGCTTTATTGCTAAGAATTATTGAATGAGGGGTCATAATGGAATAAATATAACTTATGTGGAATAAGTTAATTATGGATTATGGAAACTAATAGTTTAGTGGAGAATTACTAAAAATAGTTTAATGAAATTGTTAGAATGGCTTAGGTAAAGGGCAAGATGGTAATTTGGCGATAGTGAGTCATTATAAATAGAAAGTGAGAGAATAGGGTTAGGTTTAGACTCACAATTTGAATTTGGTGGCAGCTCTACACATGTCAAAAGAGAGAACTTTCTCTCTCTCTCACTCTCTCTAGAATAGGGTTCAAGATCTAAGGAAGAAGAATGATGAAAATCTCTTCATTTATGTATGGATCACTAGGAACTCGCATTGGGGCTCTCTTAGGATGCTTTGGGAGGATATTTTCGAGGGTTAGGTTGCTTCACATGATCTTGGTAAGAACTTATCACACTTTTAAAGTTTCTTTTTATACTTCTTGAAGCTTTGAGTTATGTTAATGGTGGATTTGATTAGAAAGCATGATAGGCTGGGATAATTGGTTTTATATGCATGTTAGAGACTAGGTTGTTAATCTATAATGGTTAGAAACATGCTAGGGTTGAATTTATTAAGTTATGATTGCTAGTCTTGAAGATTGGAAAGATAGCTTGGGATAGAAGAAGTTTTGTTGCAAAAGAATGTTAGAGTTATGGAGTTAGGGGATGTTCATGAATTTTTGGTATTACATTAATCTCTAAGAATTGTATGATCATATAGAGAGATTCAATATGAGAAAAATGCAAAAAGAATCATTCAAATCAGATTTAAATTGAGAGAGTTATGGTTGTTTGAAGAAAAGTCGCGATCTGGGTTTTCCGTCGAGCGCGACCGCGCCCAAAGGGTAGTGCGACCGTGCTACATGCCCATAAATCATGTTTTTTTTTCTTCATTTTGATGGTTTTGGTTGGGTATTTGATGGTATAGTTTAAGGGTATTCTGTTTGGGGATTTTAGGACTTTCTTAAGGTCACTTTAAGGGTGATTGGGTCTTAGAAAGTGTAAGATTGGTTCATGATATTTGGTTAAGTTATGAGTCTCTAAATGTTATATGCTGTATGTTTTGGATTTAGGACTCAACAAGGCACTTGAAGGGAGGTGATTGCATCGTTTCTGGACCTGAGGTAAGGAGAATGGTCACTATAACACAGGGTGTGCATTTGAGTGCACAAGTGTTCTGTATGTGTGATCTAATGGCTATGATTGTTCATGTTATGTGTCTGACTATGCTTTTTCATATATGTTATGGGAGTTATGATTATTGCACTCTTATGTGTATTGATGCATGTTCACATTGACTTTATGATAGTTTGTTATATCACGATTTGAGTATGTTATGATGAATATAACATATGTGGAACGAGCAACAAAATACATATTATTTTAACTTGGTTTGTGGTAAGAACCAAGGGACTGTGGCAAGGGCAGTGGGTCGTTGCAAGGGCGGTATGTTTGTGGTGATAATAGCTAGAATGATATTGATAAATGGATGGAATGACACTGGTAACATGCATTGTGATTTTATTATGTTACTGTAGAGTCCTAGAATGTTTACTTAGTTAGCTAGTTAGTAGTAGTTGTAGTATTTTAGATTTCGTGGATTTTGGTTCAAACCGGGACTTAGTTGGAAACTCCTAGCAATAGTTATGGATTTTATAAGTTTAACCTATAATTTAAGAATATTAATTATAACATAAGGTTTGATTAATATTGCTGGTCATAAATATGATATTTATTATAACGTAAGGTTTAGACAGAGCCAATAGGATTATGACACTTGTCATAAGCATGATTATTAAGGAATTAAGTGTTTTAATGATAAAATAAGGAAATATAAGCTTTAGTATTCACCAGAAACTGTTAGGGTCGTAGTTTGACTCAGTCAAAGTAGTTATCCCATTCAAATTATGCTAAGAAAGTGCAATTACGTGTTTAAAATATTCACGTATGCCGATATATCGCAGTTGGGAGTCGATATATCGCCTGACGAAGGATACAGAAAAAATACGTTGATGTTGCACGATCGTACGAATGGAGGCTCGGGATTAGGGAAGAGCTGATATATCGCCACGTAGGGGCGATATATCACCCTTAGTAGATTTTTTTTAATTTTTTTTTTTAATTTTAAAATAAGCTTTGACTCCTTAGACCTACCTCTGAATGTTTTGATCGAGTCTTCAGCCACTAATTGACGAGAATTCAATTCTTTTTCATTTTAAAATCATTATTTCATTCAAATCAAAATAGGGTTAGCTTCACTCCTTACTTCTATAAATAGGACTTAGTACCCAGCCCTTCCACTCACTCTTCAAGCTGTGATCAGAGACTCCAAGGTGCTAGTGATTCCATAGAGTGATAAACACTTGGGTTGGCTCACTCCTTTACTTTTAGTTTGATGCAGGAAAATAGATACAAAAGCAGAAGGATTCTTGGAAGCTTGGCATGTGTGTTGAGGTGAATGGAGTGGATGGGTTGCGTGTCGATTAGAGGACGACGTTATTTTCTTTAGTCTCTTTAAATTACATTTTTATGTATTTTCCGCATTTAGCTTTGTAATCAATTTCATTTAAAGTTATGTTGTATTTTTAAACAATGAGCTCATTTATGTATCACAAATATTATTTTAAAGTTTTCAATAAAGTTATGAATTTTTCTCATGTATGTTCTCTTCAAAGTAGTAGTTATGTCTAGTAGGTTTAATGATCTAAGTCTTAGAAATAGTTGGGTCATTACAGTTACACTGTGACATGCTATAATATGTTATATTATGACACTTTTATGATATGATATGTTATGACTTAATGTGATAGTTGAGCTAGTATATGTTTTATGATTGGGCTTTGGGGTTGTGACCTACATAGCTCTTCTTGCTGGGTGTTAGCTCATGAGTACTCTGTGTTGCAGGTGCCATATGTTAGTTTTGTTTCATGGCGACGGGTGAAGTCCAATCCAAAAAGGAAATGTATATCATGAGAGCTGATCAACCTTCTTACGATCAAAGGGACGTAAATGCCAAAGTTTTTTTTTCATTCATGTGGTTTTAAAGTTGTATTATTATGAATGGAGACCGAAAATAATTTTGTTTGGTTACTTGCATTTAAGATAAATGTTTTATTTTAAATTACAGATATTAAAATGTTGCATGTGTTTTAATAAGAATGTTTTTAACAAAGTTTTATGCAATATATAGTCTATCATTTGGTTTTCAAGCTTTAAAACAATTTGAAATGACTAGTACCCTAATAAGGTCTCGGGATTAGGATTTTGGGGTGTTACAATTGGTATTAGAGCCAAAGGTTGTATTGTTGTCAGGTTCTCATGATATACGTATGAAGACTAGAAAGGACTCGTCCCATCGCACTGTAAATTTTAGTTCTTAAGTTAGCTGTTTTGTTTCGTTTGTTTATGCTTTGCTACTGCATGTTAGCACAGGTTTAGTAAGGTTAGACTTAAGTTGTATGTTTATTTGAAGGTCTAGGTTAGTATGATTGGAAGTTACAAGTGAGAGAAATGGGTATCATGATTGGTGGTGTAACGTCCTACGTTTTCGGGTACCTTTAAACGACTCGGGTCGGGATTTCTCCCCCGGGTTAAGAATATTATTTTAAATAATATTATATTTTGTTTGTAAGCATTCCATGAGTTATTGCTAGCCAAAATATGAATTTTGTGATTTTAAAAGTCAAGATAAGACTTTCGGTCCTGGACCGACACAAAAACCCTGATCGGGTAAAAATCTCGGAAAATAAAATGAAAAATCATGGCAATTATATTTTGGGCATAAAATACATTCATAAAAGTTAAAGTTTGGTCAAAAATAATAAACCTAAAAGAAAATGGAAATTTTAGGGCATTTTGTGTTAAATGCCTAATTTTACCGAAATGGGGAATTTTATTCCATGAATGGTCCTTAGGTTAAATTTTACTATGTGATTAATTAAATTAAATGTGAGAGACATTTAATTTAATTAATTAATGTTAAGTTTGGTGATTAAAACTTAATAAGAGTGAAAAAAAAAAGGTGTCAAAAGCCAATTTGGACTTTTCTTCTTATGAAACCTTTATTAACCTTTAATAAAAAAAAAAAATTAAAAAATAATGAAATGATCATATATGGAAAAGGGTGGCCAGCCATGTGGTGTTTTAGAGTGGTGTGAACCCAATTCTATAAAGTTTAACTCCCATTTTAATTAAGAAGTCAAGTGGGCAAGTGGGTAGAAAAGCACTCAAGTGTTTTGTGATATTTTGAAGAGTTGTGTGAGCCATTCTAACCCCCAAATCCGACCACTCTCCCTCTCTCATTCACTCTCATCTGATTTTTTAAGACCATTCAAAGTGTTCTCTCAATATTCAACCTCAAGAACACCAAGGAAAACTTGGAGGCTAAGTCTTGGTCTAGGAAGTATTTTCCCTAAGGTAAACCTTCATTAATCTAGACTTTTGTAAAGTTTTAAGCATAGAGTTTCAAATAGCTAATTGACTATGTTGTTGGGGGAAGTTTGTTAGGGTTTTTGAAAGGTTTTGGAGGAGCCAAAGCTAATAGGAAGGTCCAAACCTTAAGCAAGAACACCAAAGAGGTAAAAAGTTTACTTTTGATGATTTTGTTGTAGGGTTTTTAGTTTTAAGCATTATTTTGTATATCTAATGCTTAGAGTTTCTTGTTGATGATGTAATAAGGTTATGGTAGTTTTTTTAATAATTTTTATGATGCATGAGTATTGATTTTTGAAAATGGGAACCAAAACCCCCAAGGGTTTTGTAGGATACCCTAAAACAAAACATGTTTTGAGCTGTGACTTCCAAGGGGTCAAGCAGCCACTGTATATTTTTTTTGTAAAATTAAATTGTACTGTGATGTTGTTGAGATTGAGTACATAAAATTGAGCTTTTGAAACACAAAAAAATGTTTAGAAATGAGTAAGTTATGCTATTTCAAAGATTAGGTAAAAAAACTGTTTTTTCGTATTCTTATTTTTGGAACCAAGTTTGGACAGCCACTGTATAGGTCAAATGAACCCAGTTTTTTCTAAAATTTTGTAGACATATTACTTGCATAACCTATTATTCCACTGTAAAATTTGGTAAGAAAATATTGAACGGTTTGAAAGTTATTAACTGTCAAAGTTTGGAAAAAATAAGGACTTGAAAATAATGTCATTTTTACCTCATTGTTGGAAAATGATTTTACCAATAAAAAATGCTCATTTTGACCTAAGATTTTACAAAGGCCTAAATGGCATAACAAAAATGGAATTGGGAAATTTTGGTAACAATTGGGTAAGTAAATTTCAAGTTATGAACTAACGAAGTATGTAGTTAAAAATGTGAAAAATAGGTTTTTCACACTTAGTGTAAAAATGAGATTTTGGAACATAAGGTAAAAAGTAAAATTTTGCTTATTTCAAGATATAAAATGGTAAGTTTTGAAATCATATTTTCACTAAAATTTACCCTTTGAGTTTAAATGAATTATTTTTATTAAAGAGTTTTTATTCTTTCTAAAAATAAGAGATTTAATTTATTAATAGTTAATAAATTAAAAGAGGGATTAAAACTCTATATTTTGAGAAAAATAATTAAATAAATTATTTTCCTAGTAAGTAAAATTGATTAATTGCTTTTGGAAAATTAATTAGTCAAGATGAGAAATTTATAACGGTTTTCCTAATTAAGACAAATTAGGCAATTTTCTTAAAACGGTTTTTAGATATTAAAACCTTAAGAAAAATAAAAGGAAAATTTAAAGAGTTTATTTTCTTTAAAAATAATTAAGGAATTTATTTGTATTTTCTGGATATAATACCGGCTAAAATCTTACATATTTTAACCGACTAGTCGAAAGTGCGGGTTAATAGTGACACCTTGAAAGAGTAAGATTTTTAGCGGGTTGTGGGGAAATACCATTGTGATACCCGAGCCTAGGTATCAAGACCTTAGGATAGGTCTCCCCGAGACTTAGGGTTTAGTCTCGAATATTTTGTATGACTTTCCTTAATAGGTTTAAAACCAAATAAGGATTATAAATCCTTACAAATGACTTTTATTAAAATGACCCAACTGCCCAAAATAATAATAATGAATTATGAGTGCCATAATTAATCCGAGTATACTGTATGGATAACTACAGTATTGGCTAAGCGTAACTGGACTGAACGTTGGAGGGTGAAAACCTGCTGAGCGCTAAGGACTCCAAGTAAGTCAACTTATATTGTATGGCTGCAACATGAAATGATTATTGTCTTGTATGTTAGTATAGGGATACATGCATATACATAGGCTGTCATAGAAAGTTGCTTAGAGACGTTAGTCTAGTGAGTGCTGATTTAGAAAATATGAACGGTAGAAGTCCGTCATATCCTAGACGGTTGATCCCCGTCACACTGCTTGATTTTATTTATGTCCGGTTCATTACCGAGACGAGTGGCCATGAGATGAGGATAAGCTGGTTAAACCTAGGGGCGCCAAGATAAATGGGACCTAGGGGCCCTCATGCTTACTTAATCATTGGACGGTTAGAATCCGAGCAAGTGCTCTGATAAGTTATTCCCGGATAGCAGCCGTGAATATTGGCCATTCCGTGAGAGTGCCTAGAGATACTAGGGGTTGCCAAGATAGAGTGAGGTTGAACACCCTAGGGGCAGCTGCTCACCAGCACCACTGATTAACATAGAAGTCTCCATAAAATCGTGTAAATTGGATTACACTCTTGAATATGTAGCGATGCCCTAGGTAACACGATAGTTACCCTTGATGAGAATATTTATTGGCTAGATCTTAGTGTGGGGACTCAGTTCTCTTTTACAGATTAGCAATTATGTTGGAGGGCGCGTTACGCATGAATTGTTGGAAATTGTCGAGCGTTGGTCTCGAATTATTTGGTGATATAATATATCTGCTTGCTCTGGGATTTTCTGAGTGCAGGGATATAATTGTTGATAAGATATAGTTGTGATATAATATATCTGCTTGCTCTGGGATTTTCTGAGTGCAGGGATATAATTGTTGGTAAGATATAGTTGTGATATAATATATCTGCTTGTTCTGGGATTTTTCTGAGTGCAGGATTTTTATCTAGTTACGAATTAATTTATCATTGGTTATCAGGCATGACCATAAGTTTGCCAGGACGCTGTAGCGTTCTTGAAATTGATTGTTTAGGGTCCGGATGGGTCCGGAACCCTAATTCTCTACATGCTTTGTTTGAAAGTTGATCTTACTAAGCGTTTTCGCTTACCTAGTTGTTTCATGTTGTAGGTAAGAGCAAGGGCAAGGCAGAGCAGTGAGCGCTGGAGTCTTCCTTGCAAATGTACATGTGGACCGACCTCTTGGGAAGCCTTTTTATTTTTGGAAATGTTGTGTAATTTTCCTAAACTAGGCTCACTCTAATCTTTGTAAAACATGTTTGTAACTAAATGTTAAGTATGGCCATACGACTTTTTAAAAAGTTTTTTTTTATACGGGTTTTTGAGACATTTTGTTAAATGAAAACATTTATATTTCCGCATTATCGAGTCTTGAAAATCCGGGTCGTTACAGGTGGAATAGGGTCGAGTTGCGTAGCTTTTAAAGCGTCGTGCTATGTTTAACGCTTTGTGTTGCATTTAGTGTGCTATGTTGCATCTAACGTGTCGTGCTGCATTTAGCGCACCGTACTATGTTTTCTTTTTATGAAAAATCTTAATGGTTTGATAGAGAGATGTTTGTATCAAGATAGTGAGGTAATCATTTATGATCTATAATTGGGATTTTATATTTAAGGAGAATTTCAAAACGATATAAGGATAAGAGTATAGTGTCAAAGTAATGTGATGACATGATGCAATGATGGGCAATAAGTGCATGTGAGTGGTTAGACTTTATGGGTTTGTACTACGAATAAGGATTTGACCACTTTATGAGATTAAGTTTGATTTATGTACATAAGGAATGACAAGAAAAAGTTTGTAGGTCAAACTAGGCAACTAGTTTGATGGTTATTGAGTGGGATAACATAAGGTAATTCAATTTAGTAGATTGCTGATAGAAGAATAAGAAAAGACTTGTTACAGTAACTCATTCTCTTTGACTTGGGAATTAGTGAGGGTCTACTTGTAAGTATTTGATGGAAAAAAAACGTGTCAGGTGATGCTAAGGGGGAAGACGTGTGTAATTGTGTGGTGAAGCCGCTAGGACCCCGGTTGACTGAAATGGCTTGAGGATGGGCATAATCCTTTACCACCCTAAATATATAGTGTGTTTTGGTGTACTATATAGGTGCTATATGTTTGATTTTCCATGTATGCTTGTTGTTTGTTTGTACCGCAAGCTTTTTGTATGGTTAATTGGTAGAGCTTTTTGTATGTTTGATTGTTGTTTATCAACAATTTTTTGAGTCATGTTGTGTTCAGTTCAGCATATCTTGGTTGGGAGAAGTTAGCCCAAGGAGGTAGAGGAGGCAGTCAGTTAGCTTTTACGGCCCGAGGAAAAAGGGGTGTTGTTCTGACGTTGCAGAGCTAATAGGACTCAGAATGAGGGATAAAATCATTTGAGGCGAGCTACTCCACGGGCATAGGTAGAGCACGATCGAAATGCCATTGATATTATGCTAGCTTCAATGAATATTGAATGCCACTCGTGAAGGTTTCTAATTCAAAGATCTTCAACATTCGAGAAAGAGTCAAGTTGTTGGGAGATGAAGGATAGGTTGACTGGATGGCAACCGTGAACCATCGTCACAAGGACTAGCTGATAGGAGAAGGAAATCCTAACTGTGCATACGATAGACACAGAGGTCTGAACTATAAAGGATGATGGAGCACACTTGGATACGACACAGAAAGCAGATGGGAAGCGAACAAGTACTTGGTATAGGTATTTTCATGTGAATTTTTAGACATATGATTTAGCGAGCTTGGAGCTTAGTTGGAAGGTTTCGAAGAATAACTTGGATGAGCACATCTAGTAGGAATACTTGAGTCATTTGACTTAATATAAGAAGTGGGCCGAGAATCATAAGGGATTTTGGTGATGATAAGGAACAAAGTTACCAATTAAGTTCGGCTTTGCAAGAGAAGTGGAAAACTGGGATGTTGAGGAAATGATGGAGTGGACAGAGAATAAACTTTTAAGGAGCTACAATAGGAAATAATAAGAACAAAGACTACTCAAAAGGTTTTTTTGTCTGTCAATCAAGGATCAGGTGTGATGGGAGAGAGTAGAGAGAATCCCATAACGATTGTAATTCTTTGTATTAAATGGTTTTGCGTAGTGAGAAGCAAGACCATCAACCAACTAAGAATGACATTAAGTATGAAAGAGGATCAGACACCTATATTGTAAAAGGATATAAGAATAAGGGAGAAGTTGATATCTATAAAGAACGATGAATGTGGAGTTAGATTTTTTTTAAAGGTTGTACTTGGTGAGTACACCGACGAAAGTTTACGTACTATAAGTTCACCACTAAGGACAAGATAACCTTACGAGGTTTTAAAGGAACTTCAACATACTATATCTTGAAAGGATTATTAGGATGACAAGAAAGCACGAAGAACCGACTATAGAGGAGACGACAGACAACCTCATGCAAATGGAATGGACTAAATGAGGACAATAACATATCGATACTTGAGGAGAGATCACTACGTAAAGCACAATGCAAAAACTTACAACTTGTCACAATCGATACGACTATATGAAGGTACTCAACATTAGGGGCGCCATTTTCCACCTAGCATGACGAAGGCTACGAATATATGGAAGGATTGCATCAAGATTTCACTACAGACGAGAAAGACATGATGAACACATAACCGGGAAGAGAAAACAAGGATAAAGAAGGGTAAGGCATGGATGCAGGGACAATGTACAAAGAATTTGAAGGAGCCAAGTTATGGATTAAGACACAGTGATGAAAAGTGTTTGGAAATCTAAGGCAATAGGAATATGCCCAGACTATGATAAGGATAAATATGTTAGTAAACCATGATATAGGGAGGAATATATTTTTGAAACAGTTTATACTTGGATAGTATGGACTTCTAAGACACATTATTTTCAATATGCGAGTAGTTTTATGGATATGATGGACAATATTTTCAAGGCATAAAGATATCTAGATCACTTCAAAGAATGGAAACCAAATATGGGGGAACTTGATTATGAAGTAACATGTAGGGATGTTACAACTCACGGAAGTATTAGAATGAGATCCAGATGGAGGAGGTGTAAGGATTTTCCAAAGGATTCAAAGTAACAAGATTCTTAAGGATGGATGAATTTATGGATTAACATGGTTCATTTCAGTAAAAAGACAATTGTGATGGATTGATCTCGAAGTTGGAAACATTAGAAAAATGATATAAGTCTTAAAAATTTCAGATTTGGATAGATCTGTAAAATATCTAACACTTTCTTCATGATTTGGGAAGAATTTTAAGAGTCAATGGATATAAAGATAAAGGGTGACTTAGACTCTCATTCTTAGGCAGAAAGAATAGTGAATGTGTAGAGTCCAAGAACTTTACTTAGCTAGTTAGATAGTAGTAATAGTAGTAGTAGTAGTAGTAGTAGTAGTAGTAGTAGTAGTAGTAGTAGTAGTAGTAGTAGTAGTAGTAGTAGTAGTAGTAGTAGTACTAGCTAGTAGTAGTTGTAGTATGTTTATTACTGTGGATTTTGGTTCAAGCCGGGACTTAGTTGGACACTTGTAGCAGCACTTGTAGATTTTATAAGTTTAAACTATAGCTTAAGAATATTAATTATAACATAAGGTATGATTAATATAACTGATTATGAAGATGATAATTATTATACTATAAGGTTTAGATAGACCCAATAAAAGAATGACACTTGTTGTGTGAATGTTTATTAAGAGTAATATTTGAAAATCCCAGAGTCTGCCAGCAGCTTTGAAATCATTATAGGACTCAGTCAAGGTTGTTTACTCAATTCAAATTAGGCTGAAAAAGTGCAATTACGGTATAATATTCAGCGTATGCCGATATATCGCAGCTCCAGGGGGCGATATATCGCCACTCGGGGAATACGAAAAACAAGTAACTTCGCACGAACACTTCGATGAGCCTCGGGAATATAAGCCCAAGCGATATATCGCCTACTGTGGGTGATATATTGGCTCTAGGGCAGGTTTTTCAAACAATTTTGAAACCGAGCTCATTTTATTCCATAACCTCTTGATAAGTCCAGAATATTTTTGACCGAGTCTTAAGCCTCCGCTGAACGAATATTCAAATGTTTTTCAATTAAAAAGTCATTATTTTTATTCAAGCTAAAAGAAGATCTTTTCATTCTTGAACTCTATAAATAGGACCTAGTACCTAGCCATTTCTTTCATTCTTCAAGCTGAGTTCAGAGCCTTCAAGCAGCTAGGTTTACTTTAGAGTGTTAAACACTTGGGTTGGGGTTATAAGCTTTATCATTCTAAGCTTATTAAACACATGGGAAGTAAGGATAATAGTGTGTATTCTGATATCGAGGTGTAGTTCGATTATAGTGCATTCAAGGTATTCCTATTTCTAGTTCCTTTCTGTATTGTTTCATTAGTTTTTATAGTTTTTCTCTACTCAATTCTTAACTCGCTGTTTTCATTCTTGGTTAGGCATCCAAGTTCTTTGAACTTGTGGTTTCTTGTCGGTAAGTACCTTCTTGGTGGTTTAGTTCATTCCTTTTCATCTTTTTTTTTTAATACTCACCTTTCTATTAATGGTTTTTAGGAGTGTTCCAAAATCCCGTCCTTGTTCTCATATCCCGGTATTGGTAAGGAAAATAGGATAGTTATTATATGTTTATATGATTATGCTATAGTATGTTTTTATATGTTATGATATATGTATGTTTTGGGGCTTATAGTTGCTTAAATAGCAAACCCCAACCCTTTTATGTTTTTGGGGCTTATAGTTGCCTAGCTAGTAAACCTCATTGTATGTTGAGGCTTATAGTTGCTTAGTTAGAAAACCCCAATGTTTACCATGTACATCGATTAGAATTATGATATATGTTTATAGTTTGTGTTTATGTTTATGTTTCATGCTTTTAGTAGATTTTCCTTGCTGGGCATTAGGCTTATTCCTTTGTTTTATATGTGCAGGAAAATAGTTATGGCGGCGGGAAGATTCTTGGTGGCTTGGGATTGTGTATTGAGGGAGAATGGATTCGGTGGACTGCGTGAACGATTCGAGGATGAAGTTGTTTTTAGTCATTTCAATTATGCTTTATATGTATTTTTCTGCACCTGATCTTGTAACGAATTTATTTACAATTTAAGATATGTTTTGTTTTCAAAACAATGGGATCCCATATCCTAACCGAATTTTATGTATTTTAACCTTTGTTTTATAATTTTTAATAAAGTTATGCTATTTCATATGTAAGTTTTCTTAAGAATAGTGTCTATGTATAAGTAGTTTTAATGGTCCAAAGCCTAGAATAAGTTGGGTCATTACAGTTGGTATCAGAGCAACAGTTCATTCGCATGAAGTTCTCCTCGATACACACACTCAAAGCTCTGAATCTGACCACCAAGTAAGTGTTTAAGTTATAGTTATTATGTTTATATGTATAGCTAACGATTTTAGTCTTTATGTTTTCAGTTAAGAATGAACGGAGCATTAACTTATGAGGATATCCGAGCCATTAAGGCTTTAAAAATAATTAGAGAACCACGAAACACCGTAGGAGTGCTAGAAAGAATCACACGGAGGCTACTTTTGTTCCACAGGGAGATAGGTCACCTCCAAGAATCTAAGCAAATTATGATGAGATCAATAGAGCAATAAGTTTTAGTAATTAGACTTTTTAGAGATTATCCTATCGTGATTGCAGCCTTAGAAGAAATTTGGGAGATCATAGATGATGAAGATGAATTGCCGGTAGCTATGAGATATTACTTTATCATACTTAGGTTCACTTCAAAAATGTAATTTTAGTTTACAAATGAGCAAAAACATAGAATTTTTACGAATCTTCCTCGAGGGCATTTTGAGGCACAAGACAATGATGACTATGAAGAGATAGATGACGATATGCTAGATGAAGGATCAGATGTAGAAGATCCCGATTTTTAGAATAGATTAGTATCATTATTTATTTTGTTTATTTGCATTTATGATTGTAAATAGTGAAAAACATTTTTTTTCCAAATTAATATCAATGTTATTTTTTTTTTATCATGAATGAAGCCCCTACAGTTCGCAGAAGGGGAGTGCGTGCTGCTGCCAACCGCAATGCGCCACCCCCACCGCCAGTTGACAACACTGCGGAAATTGCCAGATTGCGACAACAAGTTGAGGAGTTATTACAGCAACATCGATTACTGGCTCAGCCTCAGACTCAGCCTCCCCCTCCGCCGCAACCACAGCCGCAGCAAATGGCCCCAGCACCGCAACAAGTTGGTCCATATGGGGGATGGCCAGTGGAGAACTATGTGCCATATCCAGTTCAACACATGGAGCCAGTTTATGAGCAGTTTCGTAAGCAACACGCTCCGAACTTTGAAGGGACTACAGACCCCTTCGAGGCAGAAGAGTGGCTCAGGAATGTGGAGCCAATCCTGACACACATGAACCTCAGCAACGCGGACCGCATATCCTGCGTATCATCTCTGCTCAAGAAAGATGCAAGAATATGGTGGGACTTAGTCCAGCAGAGGCATGATGTTTCCACCATGACTTGGACCCGATTTGTGGAGCTGTGTATCATCTTATGCTTCATGATGATCATAAGATGAGGGTGACAAGGAAATGTTGAACTACTAAGGACACTCTCGAGGAGGAGAGAACCTTGTGTTGATATGGTAACATGAATTTCAAGGACGAAATTCCTTTTAAGGAGGGGAAAGTTGCAATATCTGTCTTTTCGTTTCATGGGTATTTTCCTAATTTTGGCCTGTGAGGGCAATTTGGTAAGTTAATACTCTTGAGTGGTATTTTTGTAATTTTGTGAAATTACGTGTTACGCGATTATATGAATATGTTTATGTGATATTAATATATGTGTAAGATATTTTATGTTGGAAAATATCAACGGTGTTTGAGTTATGTGTTAAAGTGACGAATCACGGTTTCCTTCAAGTGCTAGTGTAATGACCCAACTACTCTAGACCTTGGACCATTAACGAAAACTATACATAGACACTAATCTTTAACAAAACTTACAAGTGAAAAGATCATAACTTTATTAAAACTTGTAAAAACAAATTGTTAGACTTACATAAAATCTCAAGTAGGATATGGGATCCCATTGTTTTAAAAAGAAAACATAACTTAATTGTAATGAAAAGAAATTACATAAATAGGTGCGGAAAAATACACATAAACCATAAATAAGGACTACATCCTCGAAATCGAAACTCTCGACTCCTTGAATCCATTCATCACCTATACACATTCCTCAAGCCTCCACGAACCTTTCCCGCCACTATAGCTATTTTCCTGCACATATAAACAAAAAGGAGTGAGCCTAATGCCCAGCAAGGAAAATCTAACACATATAGCCATATACATAAAAATTCATAATGCAACATAAAACATACTATAACACTTATGTCACATACATACTATAATGGCCATTATTACTTGGGGTCCCATAAACTAAACAAGTCATATGCCCATTAGATTAGTGGGGTCTTGCTAGCTAAGCAAGTCATATGCCCATAATCTATTTGGGGCTTGTTAGTCATATAGGTCATACGCCCAAGTCTACAATCATACTTAACATAACATATTACATAACATAAAATCATAAGATAACATATAAAAGCATATAACACATAAATCCTATCCTATTTTCCTTACCAAAATAACCGGGATATGAGAACTGCTTTGGGACCTTGGAACACTCCTAAAAACCATTTATAATATGATGAGTATATTGAAGAAAAGGGATGAAAGTGAAGAAGGAACTATACTATTAAAATATACTTACCAAAAACCTTGTGCTTAAGAACTTGGATTTCCTAACCAAGAATAGGAATAAGGTTAGAATGAGTAGAAGACTATGAGAATTTTTAAAGAATATAATACAGAAATGGACTAGAGTTTGGGATACCTTGAGTACTTTCTATGATCAATCTAAACCTTGAACCGAAATGTGAATAAACCTTACTTCCCCAAGTGTTTGATAAGCTTATAGCGATCAAGCTTATAATTCCCAACCCAAGTGTTTACACTCTCACACTCACCTAGCAACTTGCAGCCTCTGAACTTAGAGTAATAGATGAATAAATGGCTGGGTACTAGGTCCTATTTATAGAGTTTAGGAATGAAAAGATCTTCATTTAACTTGAATAAAATAATGGCTTTTTAAGTGAAAATAATTTGAATTATCGTTCAGCAGAGGCTGAAGACTCATTCAGAAAGGTGCTGGAATTATCAAGAGGTTGAAGGTTTGAATGGAGAACATTTTTTAAAGCTTTCAAAATATGTTGAGAGGGGCGATATATCGCCCCCTGTAGGCGATATATCTCCTGGGCCAGTATGCCCGAGGCAATCGTGCAACGTTTCGTGTTTTTTGTATCTTCGTGCTGCGATATATCGCCCCTATAGCTGCGATATATCGGCATACGCTGATTATTTAAACACGAAATTACACATTTTTAGCTTAATTTAAATTGAGTAAACAGCCTTGACTAAGCCCTCTAACATTTTCAAAGCTGCTGACTGACCTTAGGGTATTCAAATCTTTTACCTTAATAAATTTAATCCTCAAAATACCTAATCATTAATAACCCATACATAACATGTGCTATTTTCCTATTGGTTCTTATTTAAACCTTATAGTATAATAAATATTATCCTCAATATCAGTCATATTAATCAAACCTTAGGTTAAAATTAATATTCCTAAACTATAGGTTAAACTTAGAAAATCTACAAGTACTACTATGAGTGTCCAAATAAATCCCGGTTTGAACCAAAAATCCACAGTCATAAAGATAATACTATTATTACTATTATACTACTATCTAACTTAGCTAAGTAAAGTTCTTGGACTCTACAACCAGGGGATTTATTGTCAATAATTATTGAAAGAGGGGTCATAATGGAATAAATATAACTTATGGGAAATAAGTTAATTATGGATTATGGAAACTAATAGTTTAGTGGAGAATTACTAAAAAGAGTTTAAAGAAATTGTTAGAATGGCTTAGATCAAGGGTGTGATGGTAATTTGGTGATAGTGAATCATTATAAATAGAAAGTGAGCTATTAGGGTTAGGGTTAGACTCACAATTTGAATTTGGTGGCTGCTCTACACATGATCAAAGGAGATAACTCTCTCTCTCTCTCACTCTCTATCTAGACTAGGGTTATGGAGTTAGAGGATGCTCATGAATTTTTTGTATTACATTAATCTCTAAGAATTATGTGATCATATAGAGGGATTCAATATGAGAAAAATGCAAAAAAATCATTCAAATCAAATTTAAATTGAGAGAGTTATGGCTGTTTGAAGAAAAGTCACGATCTGGATTCTCCGTCAAGCGTGACCGCGTCCAAAGGGTAGTGTGGCCATGCTACATGCCCATAAATCATGTTTTCCCCCCTCATTTTGATGGTTTTGGTTGGGTATTTGATGGTATAGTTTAAGGGTATTCTGTTTGGGGATTTATGACTTTCTTAAGGACACTTTAAGGGTGATTGAGTCTTAGAAAGTGTAAGATTGGTTCATGATATTTGGTTAAGTTATGAGTCTCTAAATGTTATATGTTGTATGTTTGGATTTAGGACTCAGCAAGGCACTTGAAGGGAGGTGAATGCGTCGCTATTGGACCTGAGGTAAGAAGAGTGGTCACTGTAACACAGGGTGTGCATTTGAGTGCACAAGTGTTCTGTATGTGTGATCTAATGGTTATGATTGTTCATGTTATGTGTATGACTATGCTTTGTCATATAAGTTATGGGAGTTACGATTATTGCATGCTTATGTGTATTGATGCATGGTCACATTGACTTTATGAGAGTATGCTATATCATTCTTTGTGTATGTTATGATGAATATAACATATGTGGAAAGAGCAACGAAATATGTATTCTTTTAACTTGGTATGTGGTAAGAACCAAGGGATTGTCCCAAGGGCAGTGGGTTGTCACAAGGGCAGTAATTTGTTGCAAGGGTGGTATGTTTGTGGTTATAATGTCTAGAATGATATTGATAAATGGATGGAATGACACTGGTAACATGCATTATAATTTTATTATGTTACGCTATGATATGTTATAATTATGTTATATTATAACACTTATGATATGATATGTTATGACTTAAGATGTGATAGTTGAGCTAGTATATGTTTTATGATTGGGCTTTGGGGTTGTGACCTACATAGCTCTTCTTGCTGGGTGTTAGCTCATGAGTACTCAGTGTTGCAGGTGCCATATGTTAGTTTTGTTTCGTGGAGACGGGTGAAGTCCAATCTAAAAAGGAAATGTATATCATGAGAGCCGTTCAACCTTCTTATGATCAAAGGGACGTAAACGCCAAAGTTTTTTTTTTTTTTTTCATTCATGTGGTTTTAAAGGTGTTTTATTATGAATGGAGACCGAAAATTGTTGTTTCGTTACTTGCATTTAAGATAAATGTTTTATTTTAAATTACGGATATTCGAATGCGGCATGTTTTAAACAAAGTTTTATGCAATATATAGTCTATCATTTGGTCTTCAAGGTTTAAAACAATTTGAAATGGTTAGTACCCTAATAAGGTCTCGAGGTTAGGATTTTGGGGCGTTACAATTGTATAGCATATGTCGGGCCTAGTACACAATATAGCATACATCAGCCTCCCAACTGTTGAAGCATAGGGATACTTTCTCATGTCCTCTTCCTCATGAGGTGTCTTTGGACATTATTCATTGGAAAGAGTAATTCCATGTCTGGTCGGTAACTGACCTTTCTTGGAATTCTCCATAGAGAACCTTTCAAGCACCTTGTCTATATAATTAGCTTGAGAAAATGCCAAGAGATTGTTCTTGTAACACCCTCCTAATCAGGACCGTTACACAGTGTACTTAAAATTGTGTCAGACCTACTAATCAAGTCATTTGGCTTAAAACATGTAACTAAGGTTAGTGACAAGGGTTAAGGTTAAAAATTTTGATCAAAGAACCATTGACTTTTTTTCCAAAAGTTTTATATAACATGGGATCCCAAAATATTACAACTCAACTATTGAAAAGGATAGATACATATCAAAAGTTACATCAGCCAGCCTAAGTGGCAAAACAGGGCTGTAACCCTAGTTCCTTTGAGATAACCCCGGCCGTGATGGTCGAGTAGCCGCATATGTACATGCCGCCACTGAAGCTCTCCAACTCATGGCTGGTCAAGATTTCCCTTTCCCTTACCTGCACCATAAAGCCCCCGTGAGCTGAGGCTCAGCAAGAAAACAGAACATGCGACAATAGAAAACATAACTTTAAAATAACCATTCAATAAAAATCATTAAGATTAATTCATAGCCAATATCACTTAAGTTCAATCACATGATCATTGGATCAACCTGGGGCTGTTTCCCTATTCAGTTGGCTTTTAAGCCACTTCCTGGGCCTATGCCCTAGCTATATGACCATAGAGTCACCTGGGGCCTTATCCTTAGCTTTGTCTCACTAGCCATGGATCTAGCCCAACCTCCATGGTTCACCATCGACCTTAGAGTCGATCAACGTAATAGAACGTTGCTGGTTTAGGCCAATGCCTCACGACCAGCGCACATCGTGCTATTGCCGTCCTTGACTCATAAGTCAAGCCCTAATCTAGGATTACATATCTTACTTATAAGAAACAGATGTGTATAGGAACATCCCGAAAAATTAAGCACATATTCACGCTAATCATATAATCCCAGTGAATAACCATTTTCATAATACTAACATATTCATATAACGGGGCCACATGCCCTAATCATAGAATTCATGTAACGAATATAAGAACTTAAGCATTTATTGACAAGCATTTAGAACAATAGCCTAACATATCAAATCCTAGGGTCCAACCCTAATCAAATTAATATACAACAGGTGAGCCAAGCCCTAATCATATACAACACGTTCTAGGTGCAGTTTTCTAACCTCAGGTCCGAGTAAGCGTAAATGAGAACAACCCTTGAGCACGATCCCAATTCTGAGCCCTTAGGAATACCCTAAGTCACAACCATAAAATAGGATTCTATTAATATCGAGCGATCAAAGGCTTCCAGACCAAGTCCTAGCCGCGGGGCCTCAGGTTCCACCAAACCGGGTAGTGGAAACAATCCCGAGCCCTAAGGAAAAATATCTATTTTGAAAACAAACTCCCAAGGAAAAACTGCCCAGGCAGGCTGCGACTTGCCTCCCTGTGGGTCGCGGTGCGCCCCATGACCAGCCTCTTCCTCCCCTTTGTCTAGAGGCACTAGCTGGGACTTGGCCTATCAAGTCGCGGCACGCCCCCCAGGCAGAGGCCTCCCAAGGCGCCTGGTTCATGCTAAGTTGCGACTTGTCAAGAACAAGGTCGTGACTTGGCCCCTCAAACCCAGAAATAACCTCCATTTTAGCAGCTAAATTCTATCCAATTTAACCCAAAATTATCCCTACAACACAATTAAATCAATACAATAGCCCCAATATGTTCCCAACAACAAAACCCAATAGAAAACTAGCTTAAAACCTCATCAAAACTTCAATTCAATCTTTGAAACTCAAAGGCTCAAGAACACCTCAAAACAGCCAGCAAATTCCAGAATTTAAATGCTAAACCATAGTTTAAAGCTTACCTCTAATGAAAAATGAATCCACCAAATTGCTACTAAGTTAATCCCCAAGATTTTAGCTCCAATCCTTGTGTTTCTAGCCCAAAATTCTCCTTTGTTCTTTAATAGTTTATCTTAAGAGAGCTTTTGAGGAGAAAAGAGAGTGAATAAAGGAGAGGGTTGGTTAAGGCAGCTTCCAAAGGTGCTCTATTATTTTGTCTTATCTAACTTAAGTCACTTAAGTTAATCCCAAAGCTCGGGGTACCAAAAACGTCCCCGAGGGCAAAATGGTAAATTTCCCCAATATTCCCTCCTAAACACTCTAACTCCAAATATATCTCCAATTATTTATTTTCATAACCTGATAACCAAATTAAATGTCTGTTACCCAAAATACCCTTTGACTTGCCCCGAGTTAGGCATCGGGTCCTGTTGTGACTTTTCCACTAACTTGCTCCCTAGGATCGCCTCGTGCAGAAAAGTTCAATTAAACCCACATAATAATGTGGTCTCTCACATATATCACATATATGCACATAAATACACATTTATGCCCGCCACGGGCCAAATACCAAATCGCCTTTCTAATAAGAACCAGGCCCACATGCATATTTAATATCCCTAAATATGCGCATTTAATCATATTATCACATAATTCACATATTCACAATTAATATAGCAATTAAACACGTAATTTCATATATTTCCATCCCGACTATAGTGTCCCAGAATTTTACTTAGCTAGATAGTAGTAGTAGTTAGTATTAGTTTGTAGTATGTTATTTACAATGGATTTTGGTTCAAGCCGGGACTTAGTTGGAAACTCATAGCAACACTTATGAATTTTATAAGTTTAACCTATAATTTAGAAATATTAATTATAACATAAGGTTTGATTAATATTGCTGGTCCTAGAAATATTATTTATTATAACCTAAGGTTTAGATAGAATTAATAAGAGCATGACACTTGTCATAATCATGTTTATTAAGGATTTAAGTATTTTTGATGAATAGTTCAAATAAAAGAAAGATCTAGAAGCTCTAGAACCTTCCAGAAGCTGTTAGGATTTTGTTTTGACTTAGTCAAAGCTGTTAATCAATTCAAAATATGCTGAAAAAAGTGCAAATACGTGTTTGATATATCAACGTATGTCAATATATCACAGCTGTAGGGGCCGATATATCGCCTAAGGGTGATACAGAAAACACGTCGATTTCGCACGAACGAACGATTGGGGCTCGAGAAAATGTTTTAGGCGATATATTTCCCCTGGTGTAATTTTTTTAAAAAGTTTGGGATTTTAAATTTAAAAACAGCCTTAACCACTTGGACCTGCCTTTGAACGATTTTGACCGAGTTCTGGGCATCTATTGAATGAAAATTTAAATCTTTTTCATTTTGATATTCATTTATTTATTCAAATTAAAAGGGGTTAGTTTCACTCCTTGAACTCTATATATATGACCTAGTACTCAACCATTGTCTTCATTCTACAAGTATTCTTCAGAGCCTTCAAGTTGCTAAGGTTACTATAGAGAGAAACATTTGGGTTTTGGGTTAAAAAGCTTTTCCAATCTAAGCTTTTCTAAACACTTGGGAAGTGAGATATAGTGTTATTTCGGTATCGAGGTATAGATCAAGTCATAGTTATCCAAGGTATTCTTATCGTCAAATTCAATTCTTCATGGTTCTTTGGTTTTCTTTTATTTTCTTTCAGATCCTAACTCTTGTTTATGATTAATGATTCGGAGTTTAAGTTTCTTGAAACTTAAGATTCTTTTCAGTAAGTTTCTACTCTGATGGTTTAGTTTTCTTTTCATCTCTTTTCTTTAGAAACTCACCATTCTTACTGTTGGTTTTAGGAGTGTTCCAAATCCCGTTCTTGTCTCCATATCCCGATTTTTGGTAAGGAAAATATGTTAGATTATATGTGTTTATATGTTTATGTTATGATATGTACATGTATAAATATGTTTTGTAGTCACTTGGGGCTTATAGTTGCTTAGATAGCAAACCCCAAGATTTTCATCATTTTCATGGATTTAGAGTTATGATTTACCCTACCTCGATTAGTAGAGAGAGGACCTAGATGGGTTATCATATACTACCTTGTGATCTAACCTACCTCAATTAGTAGACTGAGGACTTAGATGGTTTTATCACATGCCACGTTAATGAGTTAATGGCCATTAATGTTGTAGTCCTATATGATATACATTTTATAATCATATGTTTTATAGTCATATGTTTATGTTTATAGTCTTATGTTTATGATGTATGTTGTTAGTAGATTTTCCTTGCTGGGCATTAGACTCATTCCTTTATTTTTAGCATGATGCAGGAAAATGAATATGGTAGGCGGGAAGGATTCGTGGCAGCTTGGCATGTGTGTTGAGGATGAATGGATTGAATGGACTACATGAATATCGAGGATGACGCCGTTTAAAGTCTTTTAAATTATGTTTTGATGTATTTCCGCATTTAGTATTTAAACACTTAAAGTTTATGTTTTATGTTTTATAAACAAGGAGATCCCATACCATATCACATTTTATTTTATATTTTTACCTTATTTTGTATTTGGTACAATATTATGGGTTTTAAATAAAGTTATGTTATTTCTTATGTATGTATTCAAATTAGTAGCTATGTCATAGTAGTTTTTAATGGTCCGAGGTCTTAGAAATAGTCGGGTCATTACACCGGCCCCCTAATCAAGGCCCTAAGCCTTATTAGGTAATTTTGGGACGTTACAGTGTTGGGGTTTTATGCCCTAATTAAAACCCAAATGCTTTGTAATCTCATTTTATTATCAATAAAAGAATAGAAATCATTTTTTGACTTGGTCAATCACTTTGCTCACATGTTTTATTTTCATGATTATTTGTTTAATATAAACTTCTATTAAATCCCGAGCATATAGCTAATCTTATTTATAGTGACGTAATCACAGTGGAATATAAATATGATTATATGTTCAAAATAAGTTAGTCCTAAGATTAGTCAGTGCACCGGATTTACACTGACTTGCCAATCTACGATATGATCTACTTACACATTATAGTGTTATGTTCTTTCCAGAACATTAGCAAAGTAGATAAGATCGGATGTATTTGTTACATCGGACTGGACCGATATTGACAGTTGATAAGATAAGTAAACATACCGTTATTATCTATTCTAGTCATATCATATAGTTGACCATAGGTCAATTCAATCTCAATTCTGAGTGGTTAGTATTCTAACTGATTGTATTATTTGAGTTCTTTGACTTGTTCGTTACTAGCTTACCCTACGGACTAGCCCATACTTACATCTTGGGAACTCGGTAGTATAATTGAGTGGGAGTGTTAATCATAGATATGAACATCTATAGCTTCTGATGAAGAAGTGAAACGATGGTTTCCTTTTAGTTTGGTTCAAGGTGTTAAATGATAGAGATCTCATTTAGTAATTAAATTAGTTTACTGAAATATCATTTAAAAGGAACTAAGTGTTTTAAGGATAAAATACAATGAGGGGTAAAACGGTATTTGAGTCCTATCTCATTGTAGACCGTCTATAGAGGATTGAGTGACAATTATGGTTGTAACAATGGATAATTAATAGCGTATCTATATTTTTTATAGAGCGTTCTATGAATTTAAGAGTGCAATTCCGAGTCTATAGTGGAGGCACGAGGAATTAATAAGTTAGTAAATTTATTTGTTAGATTTATGATAACTTATTGGAGCTTGATTTCATAGGCCCATGGTCCCCATTGTACCTTGGATAAAATCATCTAAATAGTCTCAATTAATTGACTTAATCATCAATTAGAATTATCAAAGTTGACCAGGTCAATTTTGGATAGTTTCACAGAGTTGTGTAATTTTGAGAAGAAAAGAGAAATTATGGCAGATTTATTAATCAAGATAAATTAGTATCTAAATTAATAAATAAATTTAAATCAAGGTTCAAATTATAAATAATTAATTTGATAAAGGATTTAAATAATTATTTAATTAATTAAATCAATTGAAAATAATACATGCATTGATTTTAAGTCCAATGGGCTTATAATCAAATGGGAAATTTCATGGGCCTATAGCCCATGATAATTTCGACCTAGGGCTTCAAAATGGTTATTATTTTATTGATTTTTTAATTAAATTAAATGGCCTAATTGAGTCTATAAAAGGAGTGCTTAGAGACGAAACATAAGTCACAAGTCAGATTTTCTGATAGTTTTAGATTCTCTCTAAACACAAGTCATTTTCTAAGCCACTTTGTTATTTTCTCTTCTTCTCTCTATATCTATCTCATGTGTTGAGAATTGCCCACACTAGTCTAGGTGGTTCTAAGGATACATTGGAAGATTGTGAAGAAAATAGAAGATCGGTTCAGTTTCTTGATAATACTCTGCAACAGAGAGGATACAAGAGTTAGAGAAACTGAAGGAAGGACTCTTTAATTCCGCTGCGTATACTGTAAGTATCCTATTCTTTGTTTCTCTTTGAATTCAATTTTAGAAACATGTTTTAGGCTATCTCGTATTAATTTGTTTAATATTAGATATACATGAAAATAAATAAAGATCCTGTATAAGATAATCCAACATACAGTTCTTCCCATCCCTTAGGATTTTGATACCCAGAACATAGCTCGCCTTGACCAAATTTTTCATACGGAACTTTTTGGCCAACCTCTTATTTGCGTTTGACAACATCTCTACATTGTTTCCAATGAGGAGAATGTTATCCACATAAAGAACTAGGAAAACCACCACTTTTCCTTTGATATATTTAAATACACATGCATCATCGACATTCTGTTTGTAGAAATATGTTTTAATTGTTTCATCAAAGGTTATATTCAAAGATATAGATGATTGCTTTAACCCATAAATGAATTTCAGCAACTTACACACCTTTTGATCTTCCCCATTCTTGATGAACCCTTCTGGTTGTACCATATAGATATTTTCATCAAGATAGCCATTAAGGAATGTTGTCTTGACGTCCATCTACCATATCTCATAATCATATGTGGCATCTATGGATAAGAGGATGTGAATGGATTTCAGCATGGCCAAATGAGAAAATGTGTCTTCATAATCAACACATTCTCTCTGAGTGTAACCTTTGGCTACAAGCCTTGCTTTGAAAGTTTCCACTATCCCATGTCTTTTCTTCTTGTATATCCATTTACACCCAATAGGCCTGATGTCTTTAGGTGGGTCTACAAGTTCCCAGACGGAATTGTAATACATAGATTCCATTCTTGATTCGTGGATTCTTTCCATTTCTCCTTTTTCAGGATCATCCATAGCCTCTTTGAAAGTTAATGAATCGTCATTGTCTGTATCAGAAACAAGGACATGTGCCTCATGTTCATAGCGAAAAGGTTGTCTCACAATCCTCCCACTACGACGTTGCACTTGGGTTTCCTTTCCAGGAATAGTGGTTTCCTTCGTTTGTCGTTTATCATTTAATGATGATGATAAAGGTGATGGAATCTTATCAACTATGAGTTCCTCCAATACTACCTTGCTCCGAGGTTTATAGTTATTCATATAATCGTGTTCAAGGAAGGTTGCATTTGTTGAAACAAATACATTTTGGTCCTTGGGACTATAGAAGTAACCGCCTCTTATTTCTAGAGCATAGCCCACGAAAATGCATACTTCAGACCTTGAATCAAGTTCCCCTGATTTAGGTCTAAGAGCATGAGTAGGACAACCCCAAATCTAGAAATGGTGTAAACTAGGTTTGTTTCTATTCCACAGATCCATTGACATTTTGCTTATGGTCTTAGATGGGACCACATAAAAAAGCTGATGTTTGAAGTGCATGTCCCTAGAATGAGAGAGGAAGTGAAGAGTAGCTTAACATAGACATGACCATGTCCAACAAGGTCCTGTTTCTTCTTTCTGAAACACCATTTTGTTGTGGTGTTCCAAGTATTGTGAGATGGGATAGAATACCATGCTCCAGCATGAAATCTTTGAATTCTAAATCAAAATATTCACCACCTCAAACTAATCAAAGTGTTTTAGGAGTCTTACCTAGTTGCTTCTCAGCCTCAACTTTGAATTCTTGAAACTTACCAAAGGTTTCAGATTTCCTAAGCATTAGATAAGTATGACCATATCTTGAATAATTGTCAATAAAGGTGCAAAGTACTCATACCCACCTCTTGCTTGTACATTGATTGGACCACATACATCGCTCTGTATAAGCTCCATAGGTTCTTTAGCTCTATTGCCTTTCGCCGAGAAATGACGTTTGGTCATTTTGCCTTCTAGACAAGATTCACAAACAAGAAGAGTTCCAACTCTTAGTTCTCTTAAAGGTCCATCTTTTGTTAACCGATTTATTCTGTCTAGTCCTACATGACCAAGTCTAAGATGCCAAAGATGTGTTTGAAACTTTTTGTCTTTTGTTTCCTTTCGGTTTAGCTACTTTAAATAATTCTGAGTTATTTAGCATTCGTTCAATAAATGAAAGCGTTAAAGTCTGAATATTCATTTGCATGTCTAAAGTAAAATTAAGAATAATCAAATTATAAAAAAATATTCTAAAGTCAATAAATGCAATAAAATTCAAAATACTAAAAGAAGCAAACTAAAACATTGTTCAAACAACAATAAAGTTTTCTATTAATAAAAAAAACTAAAGAACTTTAAAATAAAAGGACTTTCTTCAACGCTTTCTTGAACTAGACGCTTTTTCTCTCTTTTTTATAGCCTTTTTGTCTTTCTTGGACTTCTCGCCCTTACCTTTGTCCTTGTCATTGTTCTTCTTTCTCTTCTTGGTTTTATCCTCAGAGGTTAAAGGTTTCTCCTCTACCAAATTTTCCTTAGTCTCTTTGGTTATTCTTTTGTTAAGATACTCAAATGTCTGCAGTTCATTCAACAACTGGGTCATGTTGAATTTTAACTTATTCATAATATAGTTGGTTGTGAACACAGAGAAAGCATGAGTGATCGATTCAAGTATGACGCTTACTTGTATACACTCATCAATGACGACCCCATGCATTTCTGCTTCATGCATCATGTTAATCATGCTCAAGACATGATCAAGCATAGAAACACCTTTCTTCATCTTAGTAGTCATGTAGATTTAGTAGCCTCATGTCTACTTTGATCAGATTGCTACCCAAACATGGCCTGTACAAATTCCATTATCGTAAAAGTCATTTCCATGGGTTCACTTTGTTCTTAGAACATCATTCATGCTCATAAGCATGTATCACTTACCCTTATTGTTGGATCGAATCCAAGCATCATATTTGTCCCGAATATTCTTTGGGGCATTGGCAACAGGCTCTTCAGGACATTCCTCCATTAGGACAAATTTATGGTTCTCACAAATTAACATCATATTCAAATTCTATTTCCATCTTATAAAATTATCACCATTAAGTTTTTCAAGTGAAAGTAAAGCAGTTATTGGATTGCCATCGTTTGACATTACTGAAAGAAATAAAATACAATAATTTGGAAAGTAATTATGATGCAGGAATTCAATCAATTAAAACACATAAACTAACATTTATTATTCCACGATAAAACTACCCAACAAATAAAGTGTCGCCTTAGGGTCGGTCAAGTTAAATTCAGATAGCTTATAAGACAATCTTATCTTTATTATTTAAAACATAAAATAACTCTTTATTTACTCTTTTTAAAAATAAAGTATTGCTGGTTCGGTCAATATGCAATTATCCACCGCAAAAGCTTAATTGCATCTTTGTAAGTGTAACCCTTTATTTCATAATTCATGACCTAACTTAGAGAATGCCGCCTTAGGGTTGGTAAAGCCTAAAATACATCACTCCTTCTGTAAATCCCTCCTGATCAAGGACCGTTACATTGTGTATTTTAAATAGTGCTAGACTCACTAAATGAGTTATTTGGCCATAACCATGGTCAAAAGGTATAACCGATTCACTAAAATGTGTTACTTCCATACATGGGATCCCAAACTAACATTTAAAAAGGTTAATTACAATTGAAAAGTTACAACCAGCCGAACTAAGCGGAAAAATAGGGTTTGACCCTAGTTCCTCTGAAAAACCCCGACGGTGATGGTCGAGCAACCGCATATGTACACATCGTCACCGAAGCTCTCCAACTCATGGATGGTCCAGCTTAATTTTCCCCTTACCTGCACCACATAGCACTTGTGAACCAAGGCTCAGCAAGAAAACTTAATCATGCTCATAAGCAGATAATAACATGTTACCAAATCATAATAAGCATGCCTAGCAGTAACAACCTTACTCATGCATGCATGCCATTCATATAAATGACTACAACATCAAATGGGGCCAGCTGCCCTAATTAAATGATTAATGAAACATATCGGGGTCTGTTGCCCAAAATACATGATTAATGAATCATACTGGAGCTCAGCGCCCTATGATATGGGGCTAATGAGTCACCCCGGGGCCATTTTCCCTTGTATAACCAGCCTTAGAGCTGGCCCAACGTACCTGGAGCTGAGTTTTCCACGACCATTGGGTCAGACAAGCGTATGATGCGCTCTTGATTAGGCGTAACCTTATCGAGCAGTGCTCAACGCGCTAATGTCGTTCTTGACTTATAAGTCAAGTCTGGGGCCCTATCCTTTATATAACCAGCCTTGGAGCTGGCCCAGCGTACCTGGCGCTGAGTTTTCCACAACCATTGGGTTGGACAAGTGTATAATGCACTCCTGATTAGCATAACCAATTCGACCAATGCTCAGCGTGCTCTTGCCGCCCTTGACTTATAAGTCATTGCTTTCAACCAGCGCTCAGCACACTATTGTCGTTCTTGATTTATATTCAATCAAATAATGCAGACAAGCATATATCATATATCAAATATCCAGATACAAAGCATTCAACATGCTTAATCAACAATCACATGCATAATCATAATCATGCACATTCTTAGGAGCCTGAGCCTTATTCATATCACTGTTTAACAATCAGGGCCAAGCCATAATCACATGTATCACATACTGGGTGCAGTTTTCTTACCTTTGGTCCAAGCACAGGTTAAGAATGAACAACCCTCGAGCACGATCTTGGTTCCGAGCCCCTATCGATAACCTAGTCACAACCAAGTATAGAATCCCATCAATAATGAGCAAATAAAGGCTTCCAGACCGAGTCCTAGCCTTCGAGATGTCGAATTCTACTAAATTGGGTAGTAGAATCGATCCTGAGCCCTTAGGTTTGAGTTTCCACACTCAAAACCTTCTTTGGCCAAAAACCTCTGCTTGTGTCGCGGCGCCCCCAATTAGAGCCGCGACGCCCCCACAATTAGGTCCGCGACTCTACGCAAATAGAGAGCCTAGTCCAAATTACACTGGATACGAGCCGCGGTGCAGCTCCACAAGCACAGCCGCGCGATAGCGGTTTAGAGAACCACCCAAGCCCCTCAGTTCATGAGGTTCGCGACTCCCAAGAACAGGGCCGCGGAGCGACCTGACGAACCCAACATTCTCATAAACAATTTCTCCCAAAAATCACCCCAAAACGATACCAAATCGTAATTCAATCCCAAAACATCATCAGTATACCTCAGGCAACAAAATTCAATTTTCAAACGAACTAAAAACTGATCACACCATAAAATCCAACCAAAGCTTAAGAAACTTAAGGAAACATAATTTAGAAACTTAAAGCTTAAATTATCTCTGATTAAGTTGTTTTCCAGCTAAATCCCATGGCAATTAAGCTTCTAATCTTCCCTAGAATTATTATGACTCTAACCTTGCTTGAATCCGAGCTCTAAAACTCGAGTTTCCTTCGAAAACGCTAACGAGCTGAAACGAGAGAACAGAAGAGAGAACGAGAGAGTTTTCTATATTATACGGTTATGAGAGGTTACTTCGAGTTCAAGTAACCTTAAGGAAATCTCAAGGCTCGAGGTACCCAAAAACGCACCCGAGGGCAAAACGATCAAAATCTCCAGAATTCCCTCTTAATCTCGCTAACTTCCAATATATCCTCAAATATTTATTCCCATTACCCAATATTCTGGTAATGTACTAAATACCCTTTGACTCACCCCGAGTCGAGTATTGGTCCCATTGTGACTTTCTCGCTAGGTTGCTCCCTAGGATCGCCTCGTGCCGAGTAACCAAAATATAACCACATAATGATGTGGTCTCATACATATATCACATATATGCACAAATACTCCAAATATACCCGTAATGGGCCAAATTGCGAAAGTTTCATTTTTAATCAGAAACGGGCCCACATGCATATTTAATACACCTAAACATGCATATTTAGTCATATTATAATATAGCTCACGTAATCATATAATGATACACATATATATCACATAAACACATAATTTTCCATAATTTGCCATCCTGGTCCCCTAATCAAGGCCATAAGCCTTATTAGGTAATTTGGGACGTTACACCTTCCTATCTTCGTAAGAAGCAACCTTGATATTAATATGTCTAGAAACCTTCCTTAGGGGGACAGAAAAAAATGCCCCTCGAGGCCCTATTCATATCTCACAGCGTTGTACTAATGATGAAGACCATAAGTCAGATTGAGATGTTCACCTTCTCCCACTTACTATTTTAGAAATAATGTGTTTGATTAAACTAATCAATTAATTTCAAATTAGTCACTAGTTTATTAATAACCCTCTTAATGTAATTAATTACAAAATACATTTAATTATGAAAGAGCCTATTTCTACAATTAATGTGATCTAAATAATTACCATTTACAATCATCTAACTTTACTAAAACACTTTTTAAATAAAGTTGGTTATCTTAAAGGCCTATAAAAATACTATTGCCTTTACTATGATGTGAGTTACAAAGTTTTAACTAATTTAATACTTAGTAGTTTACATGCAATTGATTTCTCCAAAACAATTCACATAAACAATTAGGACAATCGTAAATAATCATGCTTCTAAAAGACGCATGATTAATGAAAAAACTATGTGGGGTTTCATGAATGGCATGTAATTGACTAATGCATGATCATGTTATCAATCAAACATTAATAAACATTTATTTAAATTAATACAATAAATAAATATACAATAAATGATGAATCGAGTACTATTGGGTATTTCTAAATTTACAACATTTAAAAAATAGAAATAAAATTACAAAGTTGCATTTGAGTTGTTTGCAAGACTCCAAGAATGCTTCTCCTCTATTTTAGGCTTTCTTGTTAATCTATAGGAATTTGTTAGGCCCGACATATTTATTAGAAACTAACTTTCTAACTAATTTATTTAATTAAAACTAACTTTTAATTAAATAACCATTTTGCATCTTTTTAATTTAGTTGAATTTAAATAATTAAAGAATAAGTTAGGATCTATAGTTTTGGGCACCAAATGTTGTGCCCTACGGTTAGGGCTGGCAACACAAGGACATGAGCTAAGGGCTTCCGTGGCCTCTGCATGGTGGCTGGTGTAGAGACACGGCACCAAGGGCGCAGATGTGCAGTACCAGCGGCACAAGGGTGCACCATCAACGACATAGGAGGCATGCCCGGGGCCTTGGGCATGCATGAGGGAGAGCCTCAGTTGGTGGCTGGTACGCGTCATGGGTGCTGGTGTGCCTGGTTTGCGCGCGTAACTCAAACTGGTGGCCGAGGGGCTCGGGTCGCTGCCTTGGTGGCTGGTGGCCCGAGTCCCTTATTTTCTTTGTGTACAAATTTTTAAATACATATTTCAAAAATAAAATTTACAAAAATCCTATGCCCTTTATGGCTTACACAAGACCTAGAAAATCAAATTCCTAACCCAATAGCACCATATAAGTAACGATCCATCATTCAACCATACATTCAAAAAAACATATCCTTCCATTCAATATACATATCCACATACATATAAGAAATGCGAGAAACCCACACATCTTTTAATATATATATATATATATAAATGGAGACTGCTTTGGTACCAATTGTTGGTATTAAAAGTGTAATCAGAGTTACGCATCAGAATGAGTCTTTTTAAAAAAATTATTAATACCAGCCACAATCATACATATATAGATATATTAAATTATATACAAATATATTAGAGATTACTTCTTGAAGCCTATCAAGAATCCACAAATCTTTTTTGTATAAATCAACGAACTTCTTATCCAAATTTTAAAAGCTCACACCTTGATCTTCCAGACCAATCCTCAAACACACAAGGATATGTGTGGGCACGTAGGATTCAAAATGTTGATTTAGAACTCTCTAGATGTACTCAACACTTGAGATTTAGAGAAGTTTGATTGAGAAAAGATGTATTGAATATTTTTTCATGTTTAGGAAAAACTATCACTTTCTTTTCAGAGAGAGTCTGATAATCTAAAATTTTCAATCGCTTAAAACAACTTATTCCAGAAAGTATCTCTCTTTTTGTTTTATAAAGATAATTAACTTAATTAATTAATCTTTATTTTATTAAAATAAAACTGATCAGTTATAAAATATTTAATTTTAAATCATATTTAAAAAGAATAATTAAATAATTGATTAAACAAATAATTTTAAAATTCAAAATTCAAATCCCAGGGATAGAAATATCCCTGTGTGTGGTGCCACACTCACTGTGCAGTGCGTGTGTTGCACCACACTATCATGGTCTCCTTAATTTTCTCATTTATTTGTTTAATCAATATTTAAAATAATATATTTACTCCAAAATAAATATCAGTTTTAAATAAATAAATATCTTATTATAAATAAGATAATTATTAATCAATCTTTTTATATTAATCCAAAGATGATTAATATTTTTTAACATATAATTTTTCAAAATAAAAAACATTGCAGTTAAATAATTAATTAATTCATAATTAATCAATTACCCATAATTATCACATAATTATTTCCGAGCTCTAAAAAATTAAATCCTTTGCAATTAAGTCATTTCTCTCTACAAATCTTTCTTTTAACATCCTTACGCTTGAGAATGTAGGACAAAGGTGATCTAGAGACCATGGACCTACAATACGAAGCTCCAATAAACCAGACTATTAATTAAACTCTTTAATATAATAATCTTATTTATTAATTCCATGATTACTCAACTATAAATATGGAATTGCACTCTAAGTATTTATAGAATTATCTTTATAGAGTTTTCTCTTGTAGTCTATTTATATAATCAATAAATGTAGTTATGTCCTCCACTTATTGGTTCATTAATTAGAGCTGGTCAAGATTACCATTTTACCATTCTAATTACCTCTTGAACCTTAAGTACCATTAACTCACTAATGAATAATTAATCTATAATCAAATTATAGATTTGAGCTCAATAACTATTAATATCCAAAATTAATCCTTAAGGGAACCAAATGTTCAATCTGTTAGGAAAGTATGGATTCCATTATTGTAAATCATGTTCCCAGCCATTCATGATATTGAATCTCCAAAACAAAAGTCATTAGCCTCATTATACTAAGGTATCTCAACGAGTGAATCAAAAGTTCCAATAAACATAAATAGGAGTTCATGAATACTCATGATTTAGAATGATCTACAAAAGATCATCTATTATGATAAGAATTAAATCTTTATGTCAAACGAGTCATATATAATCACTGTTATCTACATCACCTTTAATAAGATGTCTATCCACATCAGCAATTTGAATCTAGATCACTTGCATACCGTATGCTTAGTAAACCGCACTAGTAACTATTCATTAAAGATTCCAAACTTTAATATGTTACTGACTATTTTATTTATTATATATGATCTTAATTCTCTCGTACTAATACAAGATCATATTCTCATGAATGAATAAGGAATTTTTTTGATATTATTATATAATTAATTCAAACAATAATTATATCATTCAAATATAATAAAAGTATACTTTTATTTAAATCAATAATTGTCTTTACTACCTTCATAGATACTTGTTGCACTTGACTAAACTTCATTAAAAAACCCTTGGTTTAACCCTCACTCGGTAGCAACCAACACTAACCATCTTGGATGGAACTCACAATTGTTTTAGTGTTGTCCACTTATCAATGACTTATTCTTACCCATTGAACTATTTCCCTTGATATTAAAAAGGTTGGAGTTGGGTTGCCATCATTGGTAAAAATTTCTGATTATAGGAGTTTAAGTCCCATCCCTTTTAAAGTGGAACTTACTAACCTTCTCACAAGAGGTTTTGTAAATGGATCTGCTAAGTTCTCACTAGTCTTAACATATGAGATTGATATGATTCCATCTTGAATCAATTGTCTCACATATTCATGTATTAGACTTATATGTCTAGACTTCCTATTGTACACACTATTATATGCTCTAGCAAGAGTAGCATGACTATCACAATGTATCGAGATTGTCAATACCATATCTGCGGTAAAAGGGATATCCAACATGAGATCCCTTAACTACTCAGCCTCTTTGCCGGTTGTCGCTAGAGATATAAGTTGGGGTTTTATGCCCTAATTAAAACCCAAATTCTTTGTAATCTCATTTTATTATAAATAAAAGAATAGAAATCATTTTTTGACTTGGTCAATCACTTTGCTCACATGTTTTATTTTCATGATTATTTGTTTAATATAAACTTCTATTAAATCCCGAGCATATAGCTAATCTTATTTATAGTGACGTAATCACAGTGGAATATAAATATGATTATATGTTCAAAATAAGTTAGTCCTAAGATTAGTCAGTGCACCGGATTTACACTGACTTGCCAATCTACGATATGATCTACTTACACATTATAGTGTTATGTTCTTTCCAGAACATTAGCAAAGTAGATAAGATCGGTTGTATTTGTTACATCGGACTGGACCGATATTGACAGTTGATAAGATAAGTAAACATACCGTTATTATCTATTCTAGTCATATCATATAGTTGACCATATGTCAATTCAATCTAAATTCTGAGTGGTTAGTATTCTAACTGATTGTATCATTTGAGTTCTTTGACTTGTTCGTTACTAGCTTACCCTACGGACTAGCCCATACTTACATCTTGGGAACTCGGTAGTATAATTGAGTGGGAGTGTTAATCATAGATATGAACATCTATAGCTTCTGATGAAGAAGTGAAACGATGGTTTCCTTTTAGTTTGGTTCAAGGTGTTAAATGATAGAGATCTCATTTAGTAATTAAATTAGTTTACTGAAATATTATTTACAAGGAACTAAGTGTTTTAAGGATAAAATACAATGAGGGGTAAAACGGTATTTTAGTCCTATCTCATTGTAGACCGTCTATAGAGGATTGAGTGACATTTATGGTTGTAACAATGGATAATTAATAGCGTATCAATATTTTTTATAGAGCGTTCTATGAATTCAAGAGTGCAATTCCGAGTCTATAGTGGAGTCACGAGGAATTAATAAGTTAGTAAATTTATTTGTTAGATTTATGATAACTTATTGGAGCTTGATTTCATAGGCCCATGGTCCCCATTGTACCTTGGATAAAATCATCTAGATAGTCTCAATTAATTGATTTAATCATCAATTAGAATTATCAAAGTTGACCAGGTCAATTTTGGATAGTTTCACAGAGTTGTGTAATTTTGAGAAGAAAAGAGAAATTATGGCAGATTTATTAATTAAGATAAATTGGCATCTAAATTAATAAATAATTTTACATCAAGGTTCAAATTATAAATAATTAATTTGATAAAGTATTTAAATAATTATTTAATTAATTAAATCAATAGAAAATAACACAGGCCTTGATTTTAAGTCCAATGGGCTTATAATCAAATGGGAAATTTCATGGGCCTATAGCCCATGATAATTTCGACCTAGGGCTTCAAAATGGCTATTATTTTATTTATTTTTTAATTAAATTAAATGGCCTAATTGAGTCTATAAAATGAGTGCTTAGAGAGAAGTCAAAACATAAGTTTGATAAGTCACAAGTCATATTTTCTGATAGTTTTAGATTCTCTCTAAACACAAGTCATTTTCTAAACCTCTTTGTTATTTTCTCTTCTTCTCTCTATATCTATCTCATGTGTTGAGAACTGCCCACACTAGTCTAGGTGGTTCTAAGGATACATTGGAAGATTGTGAAGAAAATAGAAGATCGGTTCAGTTTCTTGATAATACTCTGCGACAGAGAGAATACAAGAGTTAGAGAAACTGAAGGAAGGACTCTTTAATTCCGTTGCGTATACTGTAAGTATTCTATTCTTTGTTTCTCTTTGAATTCAATTTTAGAAATATGTTTTAGGCTATCTCGTATTAATTTGTTTAATATTAGATATACGTGAAAATAAATAAAGATCCTATATAAGCTAATCCAACACTATAAACTTCGCTTCCATGGTTGAGTGTGATATACAAGTTTGCTTCTTGTAACCCCAAGAGATAACACCTCTTCCAAGAGTAAACACTCAACCGGTGGTGGAAAGATTGTCCTCCACCCCTGATATCCAACTAGTGCCGAAATATCCTTCAAGTATCCTAGGAAAATTTGCGTAGTGAAGGTTATATTCTTTGGTACACTTAAAGTATCCTAGAATTCTTTCCATAGCCTTCCAATGCTCAATACTTGGATTTCTAGTAAACCTACTATGTATACTTCACATATGCAATGTCCACTCTAGTGTAATGATCAGCGTACATTAGGCTCCCTATTGCACTTGCATATTCCAATTGAGTCATTGATCTTCCTTCATTCTTTTCAAGCTTCATGTTTGAATCGAATGGTGCATTTGACTCTTTGATTTTGAGATGACTAAATTTGACAAGAACTTTCTCGACATAATGGGCTTGACTTAACACAAAACCCCTACATTTCTTCTAACTTTGATACCTAGAATGGTATTGACTTCTCCAAGGCCCTTCATCTTAAAGTTAGAAGATATAAACCTCTCTGTTTCTATTATTCCTCTCATGTCATTATTCAAAATCAATATATCATATACATAAAGACACACTAGTATGACATAGTCATCACAAGTCTTAGTATATAAGCATTTGTCCGCATTGTTGTGTATAAATCCATTTAAAACAACAAATTTATCAAACGTCTCATGCCATTTTTTTGGAGCTTGCTTCAAACCATATAATGATTTGACAAGTCTACTCACTTTATGTTCATTTCCTTGAAGAACAAAACCCTCCGATTGTTCCATATAGACCTCATCCTTGAGATCTACATTTAGGAATGTCGTTTTGACATCCATTTGATGAATACAAAGGCTATATATATATATATAGACAGATGATAAGACAAATAACAATCTAATAGAAGTGATTCTAGCTACTGATGCATATGTGTCAACGTAATCTATTCATTCCTTTTGTTTAAATCCATTGACTACTAATCTAGCCTTAAAGGTTTGTATGGGCCATCAGTATGGTATTTTCTTCTAAATACCCATTTGCACCCAATTTCTTTAGACCCTTATGGAATGTCAACCAATTTCCAAGTGTGGTTAGACATAATTGAATCCATTTCATCATTTATTGACTCCTTCAAAAAAGTGGAGTCTCTTGAGGACATATCTTCTCTGAAAGTTTTGGGATCATCTTCTATTTGAAGTACTATTGGATATTTCCATGTAACTTCTTCCTTATTTTCTTAAACAAGATATAGTGTCTCTACTTGAGAGCACATTTCACTTGATCCCAAGTCTTTAAGCCTTTGGTTTCTTTTAGGCAATAAGGGTTTCTCATCAACCAATTTAGGAGTCTCCATTTAAGGCTCTCTAATTTAAATAGGTTCTTTTGATTTGTTGTCATCACATGACATGTTCTCAAAGAACTCAACCTTTCTTGATTCTATTATCACTTTAGACGCCAACTCTAACAGTCTATCAGCTTTGTTATTTGAGGCATAGCCTCCAAATGCACATCTATAGCCTTTGGACCCAACTTGGTCCTTTTCGGGTCCGTGCTTTTGCAATAAGCAAGACACCCCATACTTTAACATAGCCAATATTTGGTTTCTTTCATTTTCATAACTCATATTATTTTTCTTCATTAAAATACGATTCAAAATATGACATGCAGATAACAAGGCTTCTCCCCACAAATTAAAACTCAATTTGAATGTAATACCATAGCATTAATCATCTCAAGAAATATTCTATTTTTCCTTTCTGCTATACCATTTTGTTGTGGAGTATATGGGGTGGTGCATTAATGTATTATTCCATGCTTTTCACAAAACAAGTTGAAATCATTTGACAAATATTCACCACCCCTATCACTTCTAAGCACTTTTATTTTCCCTTCCAATTGATTTCAACTTCCTCTTTATATGCTTTAAACACACTAAATGCTTCATCTTTGTTCTTAAGAAAATAAACATATGAAAGCCTAGAGCAATCATCTATGAAAGTAATAAAATATCTACTTCCTCCTCTAGTCAACATACCATTTAGTTCACATAAATCACTATGTATCAAATCGAACAAGTTAGAATTTCTATCAACACTTGGAAAATGTTTTTTTTTAACCATTTTAGATTTTACACATAGAATTTTAGATTTTACAAACAGTTCACACTTATCATGCTCAACATTTTCACAATTAATCAATCCACATTTAATTGTGCTAAATTCTATATGTTCAAGTCTAACATGCCACAAAGTAATAGAATTTGAGTCAAGCATATAACAAGAAGATTTAGAAGCTTTATTGTTCATATCATCAATATAGGTACAAATTTTAAACATGCCATCACAAGCATATCTCTTCCCCACAAAAAAGTTCCCCTTTGACAAAGTAAGCTTGTCAGAATCTATCACAACCTTGATTCCCAATTTGCCAAGTAAATTGTCACTCACAAGGCTTCTACCCATTTCTGGTATATACAAAGCATTAGGCAGTATAACCTTATTGCCAAAAGTGAAGAATAGATCAATTTTTTCATTGCCTTCAACCTTGGACCTTTTCTCATTGCCTATTTGGATTTCATGCCCTTCCTTTGAAGTCAAGGGTCTTGAATAGAGATCTATCACAAGTATCATAAAAACAACCTTTTACCTTTCCATGTATGACATTAATCTCATTTAGTGTTGCCACTAACTCTTCTTCGGTTGAATTAACCATTGAATCATTATTGTTGCTCCGCTTGAACCTATAATCCCTTGTAAAGTGGCTATTCTTGCCACACACAAAGCGAGGTCATTTGGAACTCTTGAATTGACCTTCATTCTTCTTAGGTCATAAGGGTTTGTAACTCTTGCCTTTAAGCTTCCCAATTCCTTTGCCTTTGTTGTTGTTGGGATGTTTAGCCACCACATTGGCCTTAGAAGTCTCTCCATTAGGTTCCTCCACGTTCTTATCTCTAGAACGTGATTCCTCCTCAATCCTCAAGTGTTTGAGAATTTTCTCCAAGGAAATCTCCTCATTCTTGTGGACGATTGTCTTTCTATAGCCCCTCCAAGATTGAGGCAACTTGGCTATGATAACACCAACAAGGAATTGTTCTGATAATACAATATTAAGGGTAGATAGTTTATTTACAATAATTTGTAATTTATGAATTTGGGGTAGAAGGGGTTTCACATCATAAAACTTAAATTTCATACATTGAGTAATAGGGAATTTATTTGTACATTCTTCTTTTGCTTTGTATTTGTTCTCAAATTCTTTCCAAATCTCCTTAGCGGTCTTTGTGTTGGTATTAAAATCATACAATTGATCTGAGAGAGCATTGAGAATGTGACCCCTACATATAATTTCATCTTCTACACGTTTCTTCCTTTCTTTGATGACTTCATGAGTGTCATCTTCCTTGTCTAGAATGTATAACACCTTGACATTAGTTAGCAAAAATCTAATCTCATCTTGCCAACACACAAAATTAGTACCATCAAATCTAACAAAGTCTTGTGTCATAAATTTCAAGGCCGAAATTGAAGATGATTCTTTCGCAATGATGTATATTAGAGAATAGAAAATTTGATTGTTGGGAGGGAGTGAGATTACACCATCACAATAATAAGAATCTACACACAATTATTCTTGATAGAGTCCATTAAAATATTATGATAGAATGAAGCAAACCCTAGTTGTAGAACAAACTCTTGGATCTTCTTGCAAGCTTCGAACCCTTGGTAGAATCACCACTTGAATCATTTATTGATGAGAATCCAAACCAAGGCTTTTGCATAAGATGTATCATTGCCCAAATTATCTATTTACTAGCCCTCGATAGATGCTTGAGGCTTTCTCTAGTAGGAAAGGGAATTGAGATTGAACAAGCCTTGAAATTCCCAAAGACAAGCAGATTATTTTGTGAATTTCTTGGAGAAAACCTATGATCTTGAGAGCTATAGAGAGAGGGAGAGGTGTTAGAGAGAGATTTGAAAGAGTGATCAAGTTTATCAAAGCACTAAGAGAACCCTGTTATAGTGTAGGCACTGTCATTAAGTCCAACCAATAGGATTGGAGCTTTTAAACAAATCATTTGGTGCTTAAAATATGTGTCTATACAGACATGCCAGGCAATGCATGGCCTGTATATATGCGATGCATTGTTTCCAGGCGATGCATAGCCTGCTAAGTGTAAATTTTGGCCTTGAGGGCATGTTACAAGCTAGGTTGGTGCTCGGTCAAAGGCGCAAGCTGGTGAGCATGTTGGTGCCTAGTTTGTACAGTAGTGGCATTTTCATAAATATCTTCAATATTGCCCGAAAATGGATAGGACTTGATAGTTCCCATATTGATGGATCAATGGACGTAAAGGCGCAATCAGATTTAGGAGATTCAGAGAATTAGTGAGATGAGAGCCAAATATGTGTCCCAAGCAAAAATCATATATGTTGTTGGTAGAAGGCTAAAAGCTCAAAAGGCTCTTTGTAGGGGGAGCACCTGGTGTCAGCTCTCCATGACCCCTTAACGCAGGTGCGTCAAGTGAGATACTACTAGTTGGGAGGACTAGTAGATTGAGCGTATGAGGACCACAAGAGGGCTCATATGTCTCCATGAGTAGGAGTACTCATGGACATTACCAAGCCTCCCCGGTAGTGCGCCAAAGTTTGCTACCAGAGGTTTATGGGTATGGCTCCCTTGGCTTGTCGGGATGCCGCTTGCACGGAACGTGGCCCAAACCTCCGAGAGACATCATGGTGCACTATGCTTGAGTAGGACAGAGGTCCAGTGTGTGCTACTAGTCTGATAGGTAGTCTTGGGGGCCTGCCAACATGAGTGACAACATGGTGCCTTAAGGATTGGACCATGGACGGATGAGAGTCCTTGGGCCGTGATGGGAGCTCTTCAAAAGGTATCGAATGGGGCATGCGAGAGGCGTTGGCACGTGTGCTTGGTGTTGGCTCTTGGCCCCATATGCTACCTTGGCTTGTGAATGTTTGGGTGAGCATCGGTGTTGGAATTTTCCTTGCCATAGTGAGAACCTATTGACAGTGTGAGTATCTTGGCTAAAGAGCCTCAATGCATGGATGCACTCATAGATCCTTGATATCGTGACTCAGTAAGAGTTGTTCGAGAGACGAAAGTGTGCAAAGGCATACATTCGAGTGAAAAATGTGCCCATTGTTATTCAAATGTTTGGATGGCTAACCTTGGCTTAGAGGAGTCAAGGTGCCACACAGGCATTTCTGCTGTCAAATGTCAGCCTGTGATAGTTGGTATCAGAGCCAGGATCATCTCATGTTGGGGTGAACATGGTTGGCCCATCCTAGAGTGGATGTAGGCGCAGAGAAGGATCAAGAAGGTCCAGATGCTTGAAAATATGTTGTTGAGCCTTTTAGTCACCTAGAAATGATTAGTATGTTATGATAGGATGAGACTTGGTTGCTCTTCTTCGTGGGAAGACTGGACATCCTAGAGAGGGGACAAGATATGGCTGCTTCAAATCAGAAATTCAGGGATGCTAGAAAGACAACTACCAAAGGCGATTGTGGATAGGTGCTACATTAGATTTGGAACTTGTTGAAATGAGACAAGGTTTGATTGAAAGGTCAAGGTTGTATACTTGGTTCACTATTTCAGGTTTGCTGAGTGATAGTGTAAGTCACACGGAGGGCTGTTGTTGAAAAGGGAACTTGTACGTGAGAGTGTGGAAGCATGATAGTTGCCATCAAATGCTTTGTAGTCACGATAGTGGTCGAGAGTGGAAAAATTTGAGAAATCAGATAAACATGAACATGACACACTTCAGTTGCTACTTGTGTGCAAGAAGGCATCACATGAAGACCAAGGTGGCAGATGTCGCAATTGTCAGAGGATAATCATACTTGGAAGTGTTTGCATGTTATCTTGTTTTGACCCGGAGGGGAGGCGCCGAGACAATGGAGTGGGACATGCTGGCTCACAGAGATGTTAACTGGTGTGAGAAACACTAAGACATTGTAGGAAATGCTAAGTTGTGGAATGTATCCATCAAAGGCCGGCATGGTCGAGTAGACCGCGCGTGGAGGTCATAATAGTACTAGAGTTTCTTGAGTAAAAGTCGTTAATACTAAGGTGAAAGTCATTACCTAGGCCAGTTAGGGTGAAATTTGTTAAGATTCATGTACTAAGGTAACATCAGTGCAACATTTGCCTAAGGTGAAAGTCAGCAGGACTCATGTACTAAGAAAACGTAGAAATGTCAAGAAGCGAAGAGTCAGAATGACCAAGGCATTAGTTCAACTTCAGACCTCAAGGGTGAGTTAGTGTGCAGTCAAGTTGGTCATGATTCAACAAACCATCTAAATTTAGGCAAGGTTGATTTGCGGGTAGAACTTGAGGCATGATGCTGAGAGTTAGCATGAGCACGAGCCAGAAGGTAGTGTAGTGGTTTTGAATGATGTAAGATCATTGGCCACATTGTAGAAGATCAGAGGAGAAGTTATGCTTATGGTCAGGAGTGTCCATTTTGTTTCAAGTCATGGGTATGAAGAATGGCTGGAGGGCCAAAAGTCTGAGAGACTACTTCGCGAAGTCTGTGTGCAAGGCTACACTAGATACTACATAAAGGTTACAGTTGGCATGAGTGCAACGTCCGGTAGTGAATGCATCTAAACTATCTACTGCAACAATAGTGTTGGGTTGAATTTCCATCAGAATGGTGAAGAATCCATAGAGTTGGCTTACGACATGTCCAGAGGGACTTGTCTAAGAGAGACATGCCTTCAAGTGGGAGGATGTTTCTTAGGTACATTTGGGAATGGTTGGTTTGCGAAACTTACCCTGAGGGGTGCACCTTACTTTGTCCTTGGCAATTGGATTAGGCATTGGACAGCTGGCGGAGAAGCTTCAATCAGAGGACGTGTTGAATTCGAGGTCGGTGTTGCAAGGGATACTTGGATGACTGGAGGGACGTCGTGATGGACTCAGGGGAGTTCATGTGTGCAAGGAGTATTCGAGTGCAGAGGCACTACTTTATGAAAGAATTCTAAATAGCGATGATGGAATGAGGACTTTGATCGAGTCCAAGGGTGGACATGGAAGATCATCACCAAGTGGGTGGTTCTACAATGGTAGAGGGACTAGTGCAGATTTAAGATTTGGAAGAAGCATGGAGTGAGCTTAGGACTTGAGGAAAGAAGATTGGCTAGTGGTCTGTCAATGAGAGCATTGACAATTGAAGTGGCGGAGAGTGTAACATGCCAGCCTCGAGGGCATGTTACAATCTAGGTTGGTGCTCAATCAAAGGCACACACGAGGGTGCAAGCTGGTGAGCATGCTAATGCCTAGTTTGTACGACAGTGGCATTTTCATAAATATCTTCAATATTTCCTGAAAATGGACGAGACTTGGTAGTACCTAAATTGATGGGTCAATGAACGCAATGGTATAATTAGATTTAGGAGATTTTGAGAATTGGCGAGCTGAGAGACAAATATGTCTCCCAAGCAATAAAAGCTTAGAAGGCTCTTTGTAGGGGGAGCACCTGGTGTCTGCTCTCCACCACCCCTTGGTGGAGGTGCGTCAAGTGAGAAACTACTAGTTAGGAGGACTAGTAGGGCGAGCATATGAGGACCATGAGGGGGCTCATATGTCTCCATGAGTAGGAGTGCTCATGGACATTATCGGGCCACCCCGGTAGTGTGTCGAAGTTTGTTGCCAGAGGTTTATGGGTACGATTCCCTTGGCTTGTCGAGATGCCGCTTGCATGGAACGTGGCCCAAACCTTCGAGAGACGTCATGGTGCACCATGGACACGGTCTCGACGTGAGATGGCACAGGAAGTCATTTGTGGGACTTGTTGGCATGCAAGCATTGGAGGGTCCACTATGCTTGAGTAGGACAAAGGTCCAGTGTGTGCTACTAGTTTGACAGCTAGTCTTGAGGGCCTAGCCACATGAGTGATGGCATGGTCCTTGAGGATTGGACCATGGACGGATGAGAGCCTTGGGCTGTGACGAGAGCTCTTCGGAAGATATCGAATGGGGTATGCGAGAGGCGTTCGCACATCTGCTTGGTGTTGGCTCTTGGCCCCACATGCTACGTTAGCTTGTGAATGTCTAGGTGAGCATCGGTGTTGGAATTTTCCTTGCCATAGTGAGAACCTATGGACAATGTGAGTGTCTTGGCTAGAGAGTGTCGATGCATGGATGCACTCAAGAGTGTGACTTGGTAGGAGTTGTTTAAGAGACGAAAGTGTGCAGAGGCACACAATCGAGCGAAAAATGTGCTCATTATTATTTAAATGGTTGGGAGGCTAACCTTGGCTCAAATAAGTCAAGGTGTCGAACCGAAATTTTCGTTGTTAGAATGTCAGCTTGTGACACTAGGCGATGCGTCGACTATTGTGCATCGCCTACAAGGAGGCGACACAACGCCAATTAGGCAGGTCCAACTTATCAAAAGTGACCTTAAACACCTCCAAATTCTCCCAAAATTTTTAAGCATCCTTAGATACCTCAATGTATCACTTTGAACCCAAAAACATAATTTTTAAATGCCTACAACAAAATGTTAAATTTCACTTCTTCACTATGTGAAACCATTTAGTGTTTTATACCTAGCCTATGTAAGACCACTTTGACTTTGTATTTTAACCAATCCTAACAAGATATGCCTATCCCCTCCCATTGTGAAGAGGTTCAACACTTCTTCCCCAAGGTTATGTCGAAGATGTACTACCTTTGGTTGGTTGTTGTCAGGTTAGGGATCTATGTATTATATTGATGATTGATCATTGGCATTAATTGTGCTATTAAAGATATATATATCATTATTGTAACATGTAATTATTTCAAAATATATATACTTTTCTTAGGTAGTAAGAAACCTTAGTTATTTATCTCGTGTATTGGCTTGAAGACTTTTATTTTGGACTAAACTTTCTTTGTATTGTGAGATGTCAAAATTCGATGGTGGAAGTTAAGGTTGAGGTTGCTTTTATATTTGTCGTTCATGTTTATGATGTGTTAGAGTTGAGGTGGCTATTAAGCTCCTTTATGTGCCTCAATAAGGTTACAAGATCGAGGTCTCAATTTTATGTGTCTCACTGCCTATAAGATGTTGATGTTAACGTCGAGGTCAAGGTCGAGGTCGAGGTAGAGGTATCCATCACACTTTTTACTTCAATTTCTTCAATGTTTGTTCATAACCTTAACATATTTGAGCTTTATCATTTCTTTTAATCTTACTATTTCATGTCCAAAATGCAAACTAGGCCTCTAACCATAGTATTTTGGGTATGCTTTTGTACTTTTTATATCCGGACAGTTAGTTTGGATTTTGGACCTTTGTTCTTGTATCCATTGATTATCATTATTTAGTTTTCTAGACTGGGCTTTGGGCCTTAACATAGTTTTAATTATTGAAAAATGATTTTTTAACTATTCTATTTAATTTTTTATAAGGTTTTTCCTTTAAAAATATAATTTTTTATTACAAAAATACTCTCTATACTAAAAATCTATTAAATATCTATCACATATATCTATACATACCAAACCGTACAAATGTAAGGAAAAAAACATAACAAAAATTATTACACAAATAAAAAAAAAGTTTATTATTATTATCATTTATATTAATTTTCTCTATTTTTAAAAGTCAAACACATGTATTTCTATGTTTAAATTCAATGGATCTGTCACTGCCAATTTATTAAGTTTGTGAAGTAAATTTCTAACTAATAATTTATACAATCTGCTGACTAGCGTTTTTGCTAACAACTAATTAAACAAAAGCTTAAAGAAAAGAAGATTCAACACATATTTTTATGTGGTTCAGATTATGGATTAACCCTAGTCCACGAGTCACTTGTATTAGGATGCTAAGAGTTGCACAACTCAAGTTCTCTTGGGTTTCAGGCATCGTATATGCTCACTCTGAAAGTAGGAATTGGAGGATCCTTTACAATGTGTGCCCTAGCCCTATTTATAGGCTGCTGGGGTAATTAAGCTCATTAGTTGGAGCTGATTATAGTAATTTCCTCTTAGTGGAAGATTTATTACATGATAAATGAACATTCAAGTAGTAAATGAGCTGATGGGCTCCAACATATCTTGGTGAGCCCATTGGGAGGAACGTCAACCCACTATTGTGGTGGAGGAAATGTCTTTGACACTACGAGAGTGGTTGATGCACACTTTCCCATGCCAGACAGCGTTGTGGGATATCCCGTTTGCTACTTGTACGAAGTCGACACCATGATCCATATGACAGTGGTTATCAGAAAGCTGTTTGTGGTCCAGGATCACTGTGCATGACACCTGACTATCGTTCTCCTGGGCTGGAGAAAGGTCCTCGCAGACCCAGAGGAGATGATGAGGGAGGAGATTGTCTTGTAACTATACTTGGAGCACCATCTTGTGACATGGTCCTCGAGAGGTGATGCTTCTAGGAGGTTTACTCTTCTGGTGTTGGTGAACTGCAGTGAAGGACGGGCTTAGTTCTTGTGGAGCCTAGAATAGGCTCCGAGAGACTTTATTATCTCATGTGGAATCTTAATCATCCCATAAATGTGTCACATGTCATTTGGTGAAAACATGGACAACATAATTCAATTATATATAACATAATATTTGTTAATGTAATTTGATTGATTTTTTTGTCGGGTATGATTTGGTTGATTGATATGCTTATTTATGTAAAATTTATTATTATGGAAAATGTTTTGCATCACAATTGAATTCCCCACCTGAGTTAATTTGGAAACTTTTTATTGTTACAATGGATTAAAAAGCTGCAACTCGTCCGAATTCTTTTCAAAAAATCCAATTGCAAGGAGCCAACTGGCCCGTAATTGTGCTCGTCCTCGGGACACATAACACAACTCTTTTTAATCCCTATGAAGGAATATTTTAATTAAAGCTATTATTTTTATTTCACTTATTTTTTTACCCATATTACTCTTATAATTCTATTTATTTAAACCAAACAATACTTTTTTTTAATAATTCAGTTTCGATTAGTTTTCCAGTAATTATATTGAAGGAAAATTACTATTTTGACCCCTCAATTTAAGACAATTACCAAGTTCAACATTAATTTTTCCAAATTTTTTTTTTATGTTATTATAAACAATAAAAAAATGGCTCCTACACTTGTTTTTAGTCAAAATTTAATTGAAAAAACAAAAAATGTCCTCATTTAAAATTCACTAATATTTTTATTTTTTTATTTAGTAAACTTTAAATTTAAAAGGAAAAAAATAAAACTATTGTTGACGCGATTTTTCGCTAACAATGGGATTAAGAAATCCGATTAGAGAGATTAAACTTGATAATAAATGGTAAATGTAAACTCACAATTTTTTTACGTGGTTAAAATCCACCTAGTCCAAGAGTCACTCTTATTCTTCTTAGCAGAGTTTTGGCATACAAGATGTCAGCCCATTTTTACTGTCAATTCCCCTTATATTTATAGGAAATTATGATGGACAGTATTAGATAACTGTAATATAAATGGTAACATATAGGATTGAGTAATTTCCCAAATAAATGGATACATAAATACCCCAATTAAGCCTATTGTCATTTACATCAATCAATAAACTTATTGCGCCTATTGGGCATCCGAGTTTGTAGGGATTCTTCCATGTGCGTCTTTGAACTTCCTCAAGCTAGATGCCACCCTCGAACTGGATATAACTAGAGCAGGACGATATGACTCAGATAATACTCAGACTTAATGAAGGCGATCTGGACCTGGATATACTCAGAATTAATACTCAGTGACACAACCTCGACCAGTTTGACTTGGAGTTAGCAAGACATCTTCGAAGTCTTCCATCCTTTATTTATTATGTGCCAACTGTACCTCGAGCAAGATATTTGAACTCGTGTTTTTAGGGTACAACATTTGCCTCCCAAGTTCCTGCTCATGCATGACGTCACTTCTGACATGCACAGTAAGGGCTTTTTGGCTTTTGTCATGAGAAAATGTGCCCACCTACCCACTCGAGTATAGGACACGTGTCTGCTTGCTATAGGCGTCTGTTCGTGTTTCAAGTACTGTGACAGTTGTCTTGTCAATTTATCGCCGTTATTTGGTTCATTTAATTCTGACCCTCGGATATCTACCTGCTTCAATCGTGTGGCTCAGATTTGACCCCAAATTTGATGTATAAATAGGAGAACAAGGCATGTCGTTCACTATCTTTGCTTTCAAATTTTCCTTTCTTACTTCTCTCAAAAAATTCTCAGAAACCCTTTTAAGTTTCTTCCCTCTCAGAAATCCCTCCAACGGTTATCTCCCAGTTTCTGCATTCTTTGTAGTCCTTCGTCATTTTACAATGTAACGACCCAAAATTACCAATAAGGCTTAAGGACCTTGATTAGTGTGCCGGGAGGGCATAGTTGGTATTTATGTGAAAAATGCATGATTATGTGGCATGCATGATTATATGATTATATGGATATGATTAAATGCATGTTTATGAGTATTAGATATGCATGTGGGCCCTGTTTAGCTTGTAAGGGCATATTTGTAATTTTGGCCTGTTGAGGGCATAAATGTAATTATATATGATAAATTGTTGAGACCATATTATTATGTAGACATATTTGCAGCATATGGCTTGAGACGGTCCTAGTGAGCGGATTGGTGAAATAGTCACGGTGGGGATTTATACCCGGCTCGGGGGAGCCTAGGGGTATTTTCGAGAATTTAGAAAATATATCAGGGATTATTAGACATTTGGGTAAATAATTGGTGATTAACTAGATGATGGGATTTAATTGATGGATATTAGGAACACTTGAGGAATTAGCGGGAACTGGGAGAAATGACCATTTTACCCCTAAGGTCAACTTGAGGGCTAGTTATTCAAGAAGGGCACTATGGTCTTTTTTCTAGGAACTAAGGGATATGCTCAGCCATATACTAGAAAGAACTGGAACCTAGAGAGATATTCAGAACTCTCGCTCTTTCTTCCTCACGATTTGCTCTCTCCCTCTATACTTTGAAGCTAAAGTGAAGGGGTTGCTGAATTTTGGCTAGGAGCTAGGAACTAAGTTGGTTCTAGGCTGGGTTAAGCTGAGGAAAAGCAAGGTTAAGACAGCCAAAGGATTTCTGAGAAGTTAGGGTCATCAAATTCAGGTAAAACTCTTGCTCCCCGCCTTTGAATTTACTAGATAGGACTAAATGATTTTAAGCCATGAACATGTGTTTCACTTATAGAATTTGAGTTGAATTGGATTGGGTTTTTGAGTGATGAACTCTGGTTGAAGTTGGATAATGATTAAGGTGTAATAGCTAGAGTTTTGGTGATTAGGAATATGGAATTTAATCTTGAAATCCGTAGTTGGTTTAGTGTTGAGTTGAGGGGGAAAATTCTAGGCTTAAGTGGGTGTTCTTGGTTGGGAAGGAGGAGGAAAAACCCAGAATTTTCTAGGTCGAAGGAGGTGTGCCGCGACCTAGGCAAGGGGGCGCCGCGGCATGTGTGGCCATTCTTGCCTGGGGTGCTCTCTGACTTGAGGGCGCACCGCGACTTGCCTGGCCAAGTCGCAACCCGCCTCCCCTTTGGCTTGGGGGCTTGCTCTCTGACTTGGGGCAAGTTGCGACTTGCTGAGCCAAGTCGTGACCCACCTGGGTAGTTTGGTCTTGGAAGTAATTCAAGTGTTTTCAGGACTCGGGGTTCAAACCTAGGGGCTCGGGACAATTTCTATTACCCAGTTTAGTAGAAATTGAGGTCCCAGAAGCTACTTTTGTTTCCTAGGTATTTTATTGTGATTGGAAGTTGATGGATATTAATGGACTCGTAACTAGGTTTATCGCCAAGGCTCGAGGCTAAGGACCGTGCTCGAAATCAGTTCACCTTCTCTGCTCAAAATCAAAGGTAAGAAAACTGCACCTGGTTATGTGGCTATGTTGGGACTAAGAGTTCCCTATACTTGTATGCAATGTTGTATGATGATCTTATGCCATGTGAGCATGAGATAAATGACCTAACAGTGCCGGAATTATATTGGCGCACAGGACGCGGCTCGGCCACTGGTAGCTGAGGATAATTAAATAATCACTGAGAATGGCCTAAGCGAGCCAGAGTCAGTGGGGTAAATGCTGGACTCGGCCTAAGTGAGCCGGAGACAGTGAGTTAAACAGAGGTTGCGGCCTAAGGGCGTCGACCCTGAATATTGTATGATATGTTTACTATTGTTAATCTGTTGATTATGGCATGTTGTATACCTGGTTAAAAGACTGTTGATTTGTCAATTATTATCGCTGGTTATGTGAATGTTGTGGACTACTGAATATCTTGTTATGCTTTGTGAATTATTTGGTTATCGATATTGATTGTGCTATGATGTCATAGTTTTCGTGCTGGGCCTCGACTCATGGGTGCTACGTGGTGCAGGTAAAGGCAAGGGTAAGATGAATCAACCATGGGTTGGAGAGCTCTAGGGGCGAGGTGTACATTGTCTGCTGCTCGACTGCCAAGATTGAGGGATTGTGCATGGACAGAAACCTAAAATGTGTATTTTGCCATTAGAGTGGCTTTGTTTATTTATAACACTTGGAAATTTTGTAAATATGTCTTCTAAACCATGTTTTGGGATCCCATGTACTAAACATCTTATTTTAATGAAAATTATTTGTTTATGACCAAAATATTTTAAACCTAACTTGTTTATGACTTTAGATTCACATTTTTACTTAAATGACTTGGTTAGCAAGTCTTGCACTATTTTAAACACATAGTGTAACAGTCTTGGTTATCCAAGGCATTACATACAACCTCGATCAAGAACCAATCTATAAGTAAGTCTTTACTCTGGTTTAAATTTCTTTTTTACTCGTTTTTTTTCAAGTTTATGAAATTTTCTAGTGTGTCTTGCCTTATTTTGGTTCTATACGGATTCAGTTTGGGTTATACTAGGCCAAAATGAATATGACTAGAAACAATTAAATTACGTGCATAGAAAGAGGTCATTTTTATGGGTTTTCTGGGTTTATAACTTAAATGTACGTGTCTTTTGGTCTGGAAGGTGAAGGTTTTAGGCTCTAATCCAGTTAGCTTAAGGGACATGATACTTGGGTGGTTTTGCATTAAACCGCTTTAGGTCGGGTAGTAAAGCCTTAACCCGTAGATAATTTAGGTCGAGTAGTAAAGCCTTAGAATTTCAGGTCGCCATTTCTTTCGTTATTAGAACTAGATTACATCCCTAGGTTGCCTCTAATAAGTCATTTTGTCATCAGGAGAACTAAAACAATTGTCATGGCCTTTCAAAAGAAAAAGATCATGGCAGGCTTCTCTTCTTGAGGCAAGGATAAGTAAGTTGCTCCTGAGACCCCTATCCCCCACTTTGGTCCAGTGGTGGAGGAGGAGATCGAGGTAGGACCTGATAGTTTCTTCGAGGCTGAGTGAATAGTATCTTGAATTACTTCTCAAACAAAGGTAAATTAAATAATGCTAAGTCACATGATAGAGATGAACCCCAACTTCTACACTCGACCTCCGTTTGAGGGTGAGCGGAGCTGTGCCCCGTTGGAGGACGACTTCGGGGCCTGGTGTGATGAACACCTTAAGGCATGTGCCTTCCTCCCACTTGATTAGTACTTCACGGACTTCCTAAACTATGTGAAGTTCGCCCCATTCTAGCTCCCGCCAAATTTATTTTGCATTCATTTGTGCAGACTACATTCAAACTTCCAAATTCTGCCAAAACAGACGTCCTCAAAGAAGCTGGAAAAAATGGAGAAACTAGAAAAGCCGCCATTAGACTACTGGGAGTATTACAAACCTATAGATTGGAAAACTTTTGTTGCGAAAAGACTAACCCCATATTGGGAAGAGATGAGGGAAAAAAACAAGATGCCCGGGCTCAGAACAAGTATCCACATCACTGAGGGTGTGGTGGTTATACATTGGTAGAGCAACAAATGGAACAAGAATTGGGTCATGAGTTGACCGAATATGACAGATCTGAGATGTGGACACGGGCACGGATGAACAAGAAATGCGAAGTTATTGATAAAGAAGCTCGAGATGTGGTAAAGAGGATTGTAAATTTTCTTCATTTTTTTAAATAATTTTAATGATTAATGTGTGTGTTAAATTCTAATTGATTTGCTAAGTATGTATATAGGCGAAATACAGGCAAAAAGTAGTAGATGGCGAGTTGGTGGAGGAAGGTACAAACGATATACTAACTATGACATTAGGCACTCCAAAGCATGGGGGACATGTTAGGGGGATTGGTGCACATGTTGATCCCTGTACATTTTTTCATGTCCCACCGCCAAAAAGATTCAATGAAAAACAAAAAGGTGTGGAAGATGTTCATTATAAAGACCTTGAAGAGAAATGGCGTCAATCTGAAGAAATGGCACGTCAACAAGAGAAAAAGTTAAAGCAGTTGATGGCGCATTTTTGCATCTTAACAGAGTGGTGCATTTGGATCATCAAATGCATATGGTTCGGGTGTAGGAGGAGCCTCAAACACACCACACGCACCATATGCCCCTCCACCACCGACACAGACACCATATGCTCCTCCACCACCGACATGGACATCATATGCTCACAGACCACACTCACAGGTACCATATGATCCTCCACCACCGACACAGGCACCATGTGCTCCCCCACCACCATAGTTAAATTTTCTTGATGAGGTAATAGTTTCTTATTAATTCATTATTGCATATATTTGATAAAGTAAAAATAAACTAGTTTATCGAAAAATCTAATAGATTAATTGTAATGTAACAGATTAATTGTAAGTTGTGTCTTGGTTCGACACAAGATATAGTTGCAGAGGAAAAACTTTAAAGTACTTGTTGCACAGAAATACATAGCATTCAACTGCCTCCTGGAAATTATCGTGTGAGAGTTGAGGTAGCCATTCAAGAGAACACTAGTTTACCGCATCTGCTTACAATGGAAGGTTATACATTGGTTGGACAAGCAGTCAGGTCAATGTTGAATGGCCACAGCATTGGGTCCTTACTAATTAACAAATGAAAGAGCCATTTGCACCCTCTACTCAACAACCAAGACAATCAAAGAAAAGAATAAAGTCATTGACACAGGAGCCTACATAAGTGCCTATGACAAGAATGTTGAAGTGTTTGGTGAAGTTTATTAATAAATGGAAATCTGACTGCGTGGTAGAAATTCCAATTGTAGAAAGGGTATTTGGATTCCAAAATATCACTCAGTTAGGGAAAGATGATATCCTCCACTTTTTCCACCATGAGATGATCAGACAGACTGAGCTAGCATTATATATGAGGTACAATGATGTTTATAATCTTTTAGTTTATTTAGTGTAACTTGAAACTTAATAGTTTATTGACTATTTTAATTAGAAGTAGCTTGCTCGATGATTTAGTGCAAGTGAAGGGATTGAACCACATGTACACTTTCATGCATCCCACTTTAGTGTCCACTAATGCAGGAACCAATTAAGCACGTGCTAAAAATCTCTTCGATCGTTTTCTACAGATGGAGCTAGAGACACAGTTTCTAATTTGTCCTTTGAACAACAAGTAAGTCAACTTAATTTTATATTCATATATTTTGTTTATTGATAAATATCTTACACAAGTTTTTTTGGTTGTAGCTATCATTGGATGTTAGTATTAATTCAACCACACAGTCATTTGGTAGCTTTTTTGGATCCTGTAAACTCACATTTTCGTCCAAAAATCAAGGAGATAATTATCATGTAAGTTATACATATTACTTAATTAGTTTATGATTTCATTTCAAACTCATATCCAGGTAAATATTAATATTTTGTGCAGGACATTGGATCAATATGATACACACCGAAGACAAAAAGAATCTATCAATCTAAAAGTTTGTATTCCTAAGGTAAGTAAATTATATTACTTATCGTATTAAAGTTTTTGATATATTTTTATTATAATAACTTGCTAAATATAATATTTAAATTTGGATAACTATGTTGTAATAGTGTCGAAACCAAATTGGGCCAACCGATTGTGGTTTTTACATTGTGAAGTTTGCTAGAGAGTTGATTTCACAGCCTAGACCAAAGACTTACTTGAAAAATGAGATGTTGTTTTACCTTTTAATTTTAATTTAAACTATCGCTCATGATTTTATTTGGATGATTTCTAACTTATTATTTTAAATATTTTCTAATTAGTTTACGAATACGGCACCATATTCGGCTCACGAAATCAACAAGATCAGGATGAGTGGATTGAATTAATTATGGCGTATCTCAGATAGCAAATGAGCAAGTTGGTGAGGAAATTTTAGTTTAAGTAGGTTTAATACTTAGAAATTTAGAACACAAGAGTACCTATTTACATAGATTAACTTTGAAATATGAACTACTTTTGTAGATTTGATCACAAATGTTAACTTTAGATAAATGTTCAAAAAAATTATACTAATGTTTTTCTATTTATGTTGTTGTTTTTCTATTTCTGTCGTTGTTTTTCAATTTCTGCTACTGTTTTTCTGTTTCTGCTGCTGTTTTTTTTTTTATCAAAATGGGCCAGGGAAATTGGCATAAACATTTTCAATTTCCCTAGTTAATACTTTATCTAACAGTTCCCAACTGACACAAAAAAAAACTCATTTTTAACATTTGTGGCAGTTCCTCACTAACGCAAATGACAGCCTGGTTTGCGTCATGGGGTTTCACGTCACATATAAAACTGACGCAAAAACTCAATTGTGGCAGTTAGAAACTGATGCAAATGACTTTTTTTGTAGTAGTGTCAATACAATACTCTGGGAAACGCTCCTGGCGAGGAGAAGGAGTTCAGGGTGGTGGTGAATGACACCACCATGGTGGCCTGCAAGTTGAACAGAGAAGACCAGACACTAGCCATCAAGCCTCGAGGTCTTCCCAAGAGGCTTCTCCAGTCGTTGAGGAGATCGAGGAAGAGGAGGAGGTCAGACCATTGGTGCGTAAAAGAAAGATTGCTGAAGGCGGGTAGGATTCTGACCAAGGTCGTGCCGAATCGGGGGTAGCAACCAACACCTCCAGCCAAGGTAATAAAGATAGGGAAATAAACTGAATTGCTACCAGTTTTGCACTAATCCGATTCAATCCGAGGCAACTTGTGAGCAGACATCCTGAAGACCTGGATCTGGATGTAACCTTACATTAGTGCGTTGAAAAATTAGTCGTTCTCCATGATTTTGCCTACCCTAAATATACCATAGTAATAGATAACAATTTACATTTCAGGTCAACCATTTTTTAATAGTATCGTACAAACCTCTTGTCATGGTGTTCCTTGTGTCATGGTTCCTTTACCCTGGGTATTAGGCAGGCCAAATATGAGCCTAGTTTGGATGAGGAACCTGAACCTAGTAGCTCCCGTGAAATAGTAATGTTAGAATCTCCCCCTCCCCCAATAATCCAAGAGTAAGAGGTTATGTCTATTCCGGTCCATAATCCATATCTAATCGTAGTAGTTTGCTCGTCTAGTTTTGAGGGTAGGGTTCTTGTTTTGTTGCTTACATAGTTATAATTATAGAAATTTGTTCTAACTTTTATGGTCATCCTGATAAAAGAAGATATGAACCTCAAGAACATCATCGGCATCAGCCATGTCGTCAAGAGGCTAAGGATTTTGAAGAAAACTACATCTGGAACTGGAGTTGCTGTTGGTTCTCCATCCAAGACCTATGGGACTAGTTCCACCCAGAATCAGCTCCAGCACTCCATGGTTACGACCCAAGAGGCCCCTCCCGCAACTCCTCTTGATCCTTCGTATATCCCATAGGTTGTCCAAGCCGCAGCCCCAACTACCGTGATCTCTGCGTGGTTCACTCTAGGAGATCATGAGCCTTATGAAAAAGCAGGCAAACCTGGTTAGCACCAAAGAGTTGCAAGCAATAGAGGTGAGGGCCTTAGCAATTGTCCTCGACCCTGCATTGAGGATGACTCTGACCGTAAGTCTTATCCTTATCCTCTTTCTTTAGTTCCATGTTCTCACAAACTGACCTCTCATTAATCATTGGTTGCAGTCTTGCATGGCCTAGATCCGAGGTATTGCTCGGATCTGAGCTAAGGTTGAAACCTCCCAAAACAACAAATTTAATTTTAAGGCGCAAGCTTTGGAGGTGATCCTTAAGCTGAAGATTTTAGAGGTTGAGGAAAAGTCCTTGTCCAAGGACAAGGCATGTGTTGTTCGAATTGAGGAGCTTGAGCTTCAGGTGAAGGGCCACAGGGCCCAGATTGAAAGCTCATTGGAGGAGATGTTCTATCAATTTTGGGAGTAAAATCAGGATGGGGACTTTTCATTCCTTGATGTTGAAGTATTGGAGCGCTGCCTCGCCAAGTTTCAGGACCAGTTGGCAAAGGAGCCTGTAGAGACAATGGAGACGACTTATAGGGTCGGAGGTGATGGGGGAGAGAAGAGGTGTCATCCCATGAGAAAATGGTCGGAGCTCAGGGATGAAAGGACATCCATATGTCTTATTTTTTATTGTTAAGGGTATTGCAAACCCTTGTAAGGAGGACTTTTAGGCCGAGCCAATATACACATATTTTCCTTATATATGTTGATTGAAATTTTTTTATATATATGTTCAATCTTTCTACTCCCCGTTTCTATTGATAATTATTGTGTTTATAAACGTTTGAAGCTTTTATACACTTGCATAGTTGTAGAGAGTACTTTTTTTATCAAGACATGTGTATGGTAGCTTGACCAGTTAATTTCTAGTCATTGACCTGGTTATATCCATGAGTTTTGGTCGGCTATTTGTACAGACCTATTAGGATTCAAACCTCGGACCTGGTTTGGCTCCAAGATTTTTGTGCCTAGTTAAATTCTAGGATTTTTGTTTTTTTTTGCTTTGAATTTTCTTAACTCAGTTCGTATTCAGAATTTCTTTGAAAACTCGAGCTTTAAAAAGCCTAGGCTTTCCAAATTTCAAAATTCTAAGTTGCAAAATTTTATCTTAAGTTTGCATAATATTTCAAAGACTATCGAGGGTTATATTCTCCCCAAGCGATCAGAATTTATAAATATTCTAGATCGCTTTTACATAATCAACATGTGCTAAATAACAAGGAAAAATTGAAATTTTTTGGTGCCATGTTTAAATTACACAACAACCTTATACTATTCAAATTCAAACAATAGAAAACATGTAATGCCCTGGTTACAACAGAACAGTTACAGTGAACCAGAAATTTGACCCGCTACCTGAGTCCTTTGGTTAAAAACGTGCTCTAAATGTGATTAATAGGTTAAGGTGGAAAACCAATAAAAAGAAAGGATATTTTATATTATAAATTGCTCTGCAGAGCTAATCAAAACATTTACAAGTTGTTCTCAGTACAAAAGGGTCATTACTGTTTCAAATTTGCAATCCCGCCGACCTAAGCGGCAAAATAGGGTAAGCCCCCTAGTTCCTCTGAGAACTCCGTGGTCGTGGTGGTCAAGCGGCCGCATATGTACACATCACCACCTAAGCTCTCCACTCAAAGCTGGGTGAGCTTTTCTTTCCCTTTACCTGCACCATATAGCACCCATGAGCCAAGGCCCAGCAAGAAAAACACAATATAGCATGATCTAATATCAACAATGATCATAATAATCATTCAGGACTATCAGTCCAAAACAGATAGGTGACAGTCGCAAAAGTCACTAAAGTGGGTACAACCCCCTCTAGCCATGTGACGATAGGGTCACCAGGGCTTGACAGCTAAGTAAACCTTTCATAAGTTTGAACATGATAGGTGTATGGAGAATAGTCACCAACATAACCTTCCTCATGACCATAGAGTCATAACCCTGGAACATCGTTCCCTAGCCATGTGACAACAGTCACCGGGACCTTATGCCCTAGCTCTGAGTAACTAGTCTTAGACTAGCCAAGCGCTTATAAGTTTCATCGACCTTAGGGTCAGTCCAGCATTAATTCCTTAGAACCATTCATTGCCGATATCGATTAGATCTAATCTTCATTTGGCCTTGCGTTCATGACCCTATGCCATTTCTGACTCTTAGGTCAGTATCCCTAACTAGTGAGTACATATACAAGTATACAACATTCGCTAGCATATAATATGCAATCCATGTCCACATTTATCAACCAACATGCCTCCATAACAATCATGCATGTCATATACATATACAAGGTGCAATTGTATTCATACACTGTTTTTCTTACCTCAGATTCGAGCTAGAATGATAAAAAGAACGACCCTTGAGAACGATCAACCTTTAGTCCTTTAGCGATCACCTAATCATAACCAAACATGGGACATAATTAATAATAATGATCAACATAGGTTTCCAAACCAATATCTAGCCTCCGGGAGATCAATCCAAACTAATCCAAGTAGTAGAAACACTCCCGAGGCCTATAACTAAGTTCCCGAGGTCTAAACATGCAAACGGGGTGAAAACTGGGCAAGGGCTGTGGCCCTAGCACCTTGGGCCGCGGCCCCCAAAACTTCCTGAAGCAAGGGCTGCGACGCCCTTCATCAAGGGCCGCGGCGCCCAGCAGGTACCACACTCTCACCTGCTTCTTCAAAGCAGGGCCGCGGCACTTCCAAGAACAGGGTCGCGGCCCCCAACTCTAGGCCATTCCCAAATGTGTTTTTAACACTCCAAAGCCTCCCAAATCATACCTAAACATTCCCCAATCATCAAAACAAAGTTCCCAAGATTCCCAATACTCCAAAACCCTCAAAACCCAAGGTTCGAACGAACTGAAAACTCAACAATTTACAAAATCTAATTCAAAGCTTAGAAACTCAAAAAACTCAAAACTTAAACTTCGATTACCTTCGATTGGGTTGTTTTACATAAAATCCTTTATTTAAGAAGCTTCTAATCTTTCCTAGGATCGCTATGCCTCGATCCTCGCTTGATTCTGACTCCTAGAACTCGAGATTTCTTCGAAAAGGCTCAAACGGTAAAACGAACTAACGAAAGGGAGAACGAGAGGTTTTCTAACGTACGTTCTATCTGATAAGCTACTTCATGCTTAAGTAACCTCAAATAAAACCTAGTGCTTGGGGTCCCGAAAACACCCCCGAGCACATTATAGTCAAACCTCCAAAATTTCCTCCTGATCTCAAATATTCCCAATTTATCATCAAATAAACATTCCTATTACCCCAAAATTGAGCCCGTTATGACAAAACCGCTAATCCATTATATATGACTGTCTCATGCCGAATAGCTCGAATATATCTCCATAATAATGGAATCTCATTCACAAATCACAATACGCACCCAAATATACAATTATGCCCTAAACGGCCAAATTACCAAAACATCATAATATTCAAATGTGGACCCACATGCACGCATATAACATCATATCATAATATAATTCACATATACATGCATATTATCATTTAATGGCTTAATTAAACAAGTATGGCCCTCCTGGCCTACTAATCCCGCCATTAAACCATACCGGAGAATTCGGGGCATTACAACTATCCCCTCCTTACAGAAATTTCGTCCTCGAATTTTACCTGAACAGCTCGGGATACTGATTCTGCATGTCCGATTCCAGCTCCCAGGTCGCTTCCTCGACCTTGCTGTTCCTCCACAGTACCTTAACCAAAGGTATCGTCTTATTTCTGAAGACCTTATCCTTTCTGTCAAGTATCTGGACCGGTTGTTCCTCATAGGAGAGATCTGCCTCAAGCTCCAGATATTCATAGCTCAAAATATGATTAACATCAGGCACATACCTCCGAAGAGCTGAAACATGAAATACATTATGCACGGCCGATAATGCCGGAGGCAAAGCCAACCTGTAAGCCACTTGACCAATCCTCTCCAGGATCTCAAATGGACCTACATATCTGGGGCTCAGCTTTCCCTTCTTCCCAAACCTTCTCACCCCTTTCCATGGTGAGACTCTAAGGAAGACATAGTCTCCTACCTGGAACTCCACGTTCCTGTATTTGGGATCTGCATAGCTCTTCTGTCTACCTGAGAAGTAAGCATTTTAGCTCTAATCTTCTCAATGGCCTCACTGGTCCTCTGAACTGCCTCAGGACCTAAGTATCTCCTTTCACCGGTCTCATCCCAATGAATGGGAGATCTACACTTCCTACCATACATCATCTCATAAGGTGCAACTCCAATGGTAGACTGATAACTGTTATTGTAGGAGAACTCTATCAAAGGCAGATACTTACTCCAAGATCCACCAAAGTCCAGCACACATGCTCGCAGCATGTCTTCCATTATCTGGATCGTCCTCTCAGATTGCCCATCTGTCTAAGGATGATAAGCAGTACTGAACTTCAACTGTGTCCCCATGGATTTCTGCAAACTTCCCTAGAACTTGGAAGTAAAAGTAGGGTCCCGATCTGACATGATCGACCTAGGCGCTCCATGGAGGCGCACGATCTCTCTCACATAGAGATATGCATACTGGTCAACTGTATAAGTAGTCCTCACTGGCAGAAAGTCAGCTGACTTGGTGTAGCGATCCACTATCACCCAAATGGAATCATGCTGACCAACAGTCCTGGGTAAGCCCACAACAAAATCCATTGTGATGTCTTCCCACTTCCACTCTGGGATATCCAGAGGCTGCAATACACCTGCCGGCCTCTGATGCTCAGCCTTAACCTGTTGACATGTCAAGCACTTAGCCACATACTCTACTACATCTCTCTTCATCCCCAACCACCGATACAACGATCTCACATCCTAATACATCTTCGTGGTGCCTGGATGCAAAGAGTAAGGTGTAGTATGAGATTCATCCAAAATTTCTCGTCTCAAAGCAGTGTCTAACGGAACACATATCCGCCCCTTGTATCTCAACAAGCCCATCTCAGACACTGTATAATCTTTAGATGCTCCAGCCAAAACATCCTCTCTGATCTTGATCAGCTGTGGATCTCTCAACTGACCCTCCTTAATTCTTTCCAACAGGGTAGACTATAGCATAATATTAGCCAATTGGCCCACCAGCAACTCTATACCAGCTCTGGTCATATCATCTGCTAACTCTCTGGCTATCAGCCGCATACCATAAATTTGTCCCGGACCCTTCCGGCTTAAAGCATCAACTACCACGTTGGCCTTTCCTGGATGATACAGAATCTCACAGTCATAATCCTTTACTAAATCTAGCCAACGCCTTTGCCTCATATTCAAGTATTTCTGGGTGAAGAAGTATTTCAGGCTCTTGTGGTCTGTATAGATCTCACACTTCTCTCCATAGAGATAATGCCTCCATATCTTCAAAGCAAAGACCACAGCTGCTAACTCTAAATCATGAGTAGGATATCTCTTTTCATACTCCTTCAATTGACGAGAAGCATAGGAAATCACCTTCTCTGACTGCATCAGAACACAGCCCAAACCCTGATGAGAAGCATCACAATAAATCACAAACTTCTCCTGATCTGTCGGAAGACTCAGAATCGGAGCTGTAATCAACCACTGCTTCAGTTCCTGGAAGCTGTTCTCACACTTATCTGACCACACAAATTTCTGGCTCTTGCGTGTCAGTTCAGTCAATGCAGTAACAATCTTTCAGAACCCTTCCACGAAATGCCTATAATAACTTGCCAATCTAAGGAAACTTCTAACCTCAGAAGCAAGGAATTCCAAGTTCATGGAACCATCTCTCTATTTAACTGAGCTAGTTTGAAGGTTCCTTCTCGTAAGATTTCCATGATATGATAGGGTCTTTCCCAGTTCAGTCCCAGTACAAAATCTTTAGGGTCTTTGCTAGCTTGGAACACCCTCTGGAGCACCAAATCTTCTAGTTTGAGTCTCCGCTCTTTGACATTTGAGTTGAAGTAGCACGTCACCCTATGCTAGTAATGGGCGAGGAGTAGCTGAGATTCTTGTCACCGCTCATCTATTTAATCTAGGGATGCACTAAGTAGGTCTTGATTTCGATCCTGGTCAAAGGTCTTTTGCATGTGCGGCGTTACCAAAGCTTTGACTGGGAGCATAGCTTTGCTTCCAAAAGTTAGAGAAAAGGGAGTATGTCCGGTGGAAGTGCACTGTGAGGTCATGTAGGCCCATATTACTTATGGGAGCTTCTCGGGCCATAGCCCTTTAGCATCCTCTAGCCGTTTCTTTAGATTCACCTTAAGGGTTTTATTTATCGCCTTGATCTGCCGATTGGCCTAAAGGTTTACCTATGAAGAGAAGCTTTTAATTATGGCGTATTTCTTGAATAAAGTTGTGAACAGGTCGCTGTTAAATTGAGTCTCGTTGTCTGACACAATCTTCTTTGGGAGTCCAAATCGGCATATTATGTTCTTTACCACAAAGTCTAGTATTGTCTTCGAGGTTATAGTTGCCAGCGGTTTGGCCTCAACCACTTTTTGAAATAGTCAATCGCGACAACCGCGTAGCGAACTCCTCCCTTTCCAGTTGGCTACGATCCAGTTAGATTAATCCTTCATACAGCGGATGGCCAGGGCGAGGAGATCATGGTTAAATTCATGGGTGTGGCTTGGGCGATGGTGGCCAAGCATTGGCATTTTTCACACTTGAGGACATATGAAGCCGAGTCCTTTTTCAGTGTGGGCAAAAAATAGCCATGCCTTAACACCTTTAGGGCCAAGCTTTGCCCCCTAGTGTGGTCTCCACAAAACCCTTCATGAATCTCTCTGAGGATAACTTGTGCTTTCGTTGGCAAAACACATCTTATTAGAGGCATTGAGTGACCTCGTCTATATAGAATCCCCTCGACCATAACATACCTCGGGACCTGGTATAGCCGTTTTTGCACATCCTTTCGGTCTTCAGGCAGTTTCCTGGACTTGAGGTTGGAGTCATCTATGTCGGTCCTTCGCAAATCATTTTGACCTCTCTCGAATCTTCATATATGCTTGGTTTGTCCAAGAATTTTATGGGGACCACATTCAATGTGTTTGCTTCTTTGGTGGTGGTGAGTCGGGCTAAATCATCTACATTTGTGTTTCACTCACGTGGAACTTGTTCGATGGAGTAGAATTCAAACTTTGATAGTTCGCTTTTTACCTTAGGTAGATAAGCTTCCATTTTGATTCCTGGAGCTTAATATTCCCCCAATACTTGATTAACCATGAGCTGAGAATCATTGAAAATGCTACCCGAACTCCGACCAACAAAGCCTCGTACTCCGCTTCGTTGTTGGATTTGTCAAAACCGAATCTCAAAGCTATATGGAAGAAATATCCTTCAAGTGTAATTAGGATTATTCCAGCTACGAATTCGTTTTTGTTGGATTACCCGTCAATGAAGAGTTTCCACAATTCTTGTACTGGTTCCCTGATAGGCTCGTCTTGGAACCCAGTACATTCAGCTATGAAGTCAGCGAGTGCCTGGCCCTTTATTGTTGCTCGTGGCTTGTATAATATTTCTAACTGACTAAGTTCGATAACCCACTTCAACAAATGTCCCGATGCTTCAGGCTTTCGCAAGACCTACCTTAAAGGATGATCGGTTAAGACATGTATGGTGTGGGACTAAAAATATGGTTTGATCTTCCTCGAAGCCAGGATTATGCAGAACCCGAGCTTCTCAATCAGAGGATACCTGGATTCAGCTCCCAAAAGCCTCTTACATGTGTAGAATACTGGTTTTTGTGCTTGATTTTCTTCTCAAACTAACACAACGCTAACTACGTTCTCCATTACTGCTAAGTATAAGTATAGACATTCCTCTACAACCAGTTTTGATAAAGCGGGGGGTTCGGGTAAATGTGTCTTCAGATCCTAAAATGCATGTTTGCATTCTTCTGTCCATTCAAATCGTCTGTTCCCCCTGAGAAAATTATCGAAGGGGGGCATTTTTCCATGGACTTGGACACAAATCGATTTAAGGCCGCGACTTTTCCAGTTAAGCTCTAGACTTCTTTACATGACCTAGGTGATGACATTTCTAACAACAATCTGATTTTTTCAAGGTTTTCCTCGATCCCCCTCGAATTAACTATAAAGCCTAGAAATTTTCCCAATGAGACTCCGAAGGTGCACTTCAGGGGGTTCAGCTTCACATTATACTTCCTCAGTACGCCAATACATTCTTCCAGATCAGATACATGGTTATTGGTAGTTTTTTACTTGAAAAGCATGTTATCGACGTACACTTACATGCTTCTCCCGATCTGGTCATCGAACATTTTGTTGACCAGCCTCTGATATGTGGCACCAGTATTCTTTAGTCTGAATGGCATGCCTATGTAGCAGTATACATTGTGTTTGGCCATGGAGCTAGTGTGCTCTTGGTTTTCAAGGTTCATCACGTTATGGTTATATCTAGAATACGCGTCCATGAGGACAGAAGGTCGTGTCCAGTCATGGCACCAACCAGTTGATCTATTCTTGGTAGTGGGAAATAGTCTTTTGGACATGCCTTATTCAAGTTAGAGAAGTCAATATAGGTCCTCCATTTTCTGTTAAGCTTTGGAACCAAAACAAGGTTGGCGATACAGGTCGAATATTTTGCCTCCCTAATGAACTTGCATTTCAGTAGTCGAGCTACTTCTTCTTATAAAGCTTATCCTCGCTCCTTCCCCAATAACCTTCATTTCTTCTGTTTCGTAGGCACGTTTTTGTCCAAGTTTAGGGTGTGCATAATCAAACTTGGATTGATTCCCACCATATCTTTGTGTGACCAGGCGAAGACGTCGAGGTTTTTCCTCGAAAACTTGACCAACTCCTTCTTTCGTTCAGCTCCTAGGTTCTTTCCAATCTGCACCACCCTCGAAGGCATCTCTGGGTTGAGAATTACTTCTTCAAGCTCCTCTAGAGACTGGAGCTCAGATTGGTCTTCACCCATCTGGGGTATATTTCATCCAATTAGGTGACCTCCTTATCAGTCTCCTGAGGTTCTTTCGCCTCTTCAACAATTTCCAATTCATGATACTCCTCATTCTCTTCAATTACCACCATGGTCTGCTGCCCGGGTTGTGACTTTCCCTTCATGGAAATAATGTCGCATTCCCTGAAAGCGAGTTGATCCTCTCTTACAGTGCATATCTCAGAGGACGAAGGGAACTTCATGGATAAGTGGCGAACATAAGTTATGGCCTCAAACGCCATCATTGCTGGTCTCCCCAAGATTGCGTTGTAAGCAGTTGGGAAGTCAATTACATTGAACTCAAGCATTTTAGCGACACCCCATACTTCTTCTCCCAAGGTTACAACGAGCTTAGTCATTCCTATTGCTGCCATTCCTTCTCCTGAAAACCCATAAAGAGTCATGGAGGTCGCCTTAAGGTTGGTTACAGAGAGTCTCATCTTTTCCAGAGTTGACTTGAATAACACATAAACTATGCTCCCATTACCAATCAAGATTCTTCTCACCCTCTAATTAGTGAGCTGAATGGTTATCACCAGCAGATCATTATGAGGGAATTGGACATGGCTAGTGTCTTCATCTGTAAAAATATTTGGTTGTTTATCCAATCCTTGTTGTTTAGATAACCTCAGCTCCAGAGTAAATACTGCGCCCTAGTGAATCTTTAACTCCTGGTTATATCTTTTTTTAGCTACGTTGCTCATTCCTGCTGGGTGAGGTTCGCCTGCAATGGTGACTATATTTTTCCTTCAACATTAGGAGGGATGATATGGTTTCCAGAAGCTGGGAGAGCTGCTAGTGGGTTGATTTTGTTTCCCTGAGATTGTTGAGGATTCTGCGCTGCTGGTTGATTAGGGACAACTCGGTTCCGATCATATCATGCTAATGGTCTAGCTTGGATGAGTGTCTCAATCGTATCCTTTAATTGACAGCAATCGTCAGTATTGTGGCCAATGTCATTATGAAAGCAACAAAATTTGGCCGAATCTTTCTTTGCTTGTTGGTGCTTCATGGGCTCTGGCTTCTTCCATTGAAGATAGGCAGAATTAGCCTGATAAATGTGTTCCCGCATATCTATTAGATTTGTATACGCGGTGAAGATGGAAGTGTACTTCTCCTCGTGCTTATTATAATTGAACCCAGTTTGTTCGCCCTCACCATTCCTTTTTCTTTTGTTATTCCCTACCTGGTTGTTATGGACCACAGGTTGAGCCGTTGCTACAACATCCGTCTCCACTCCAACGGGCTGAATAGGGGTCTGACTAGTTCTTGTGACTACAAATTATGCTTCCTCCTAATTGATCCATTTCTAAGCTCGTGCCAAGAACTGGTTGATACCCTTCACTCATTTCCTTTGGAGTTCCTTCCATGGTTCACCTCCCACGGTGATCCCTGTCCTCATGGCCATAAGCTTGGTGCTATCATCGACAAGTCTAGCTTGTGCCACTATGTTTGTGAATCGATTGAGATATGCCTTCAAGGATTCACCTGGTTGTTGTTTTATATTGGCCAGGAAGTTGGCCTCTACTCGAACTTCTTTCACAACTCAAAATTGCCTTTTGAACTCGGTTGATAACTATTTCCAGGAAGTGATCAAGTGCTTTTTAAACTTGTTGGACCATAATTTGGCTCATCCTGCCAACGTGTTTGGGAACAAGACACATCGTAGGTCGATGTTGTGGGTTCTCATTAAAGTGTTGAAGGTCCTAGCGTGGTTCGATGGATCAGTGGTTTCATCGTACGTTGGCATGTTTGGCATTTTGAAGCCAATGGGATATGGAGCAGCTGCGATGTGTGGAGCAAAAGGCTCGAGCTCCTCATCAAATTCGCAATCATCCACGTTTTTCCCAAACATAGGCCTCTTCATTTGTTCCTCCATCAAGGCCAGCCTGTAACATCCTCCTAATCCAGGATCGTTACACTGTGTAATTAAATAGTGCTTAACTCGCAAAACGAGTCATTTGGTCTTAAACCATGTAATTGAAACTAACCACAAGTTTAGGTACTAAAAATTTTGGTCAAAATTCAACCATTTCATTATAGGTGTTTAATCTTAATACATGTGATCCCAATAGAGTTTAAAATGGTTACAACCCAAAACGTATACAAAAGCCAACCTAGGCGGCAAAATCAAGGTCCAACCCTAGTTCAAACTGATAACCACAGTCGTGGTGGACGAACAGGCCGCATATGTACACTCTTCCCCTAAAGCTCTCCAACTCATGGCTCATCCAACTTTTCTTTTCCTTTACCATCATCATTTAGCACCCGTGAGCCAAGGCTCAACAAGCAAACATATCATGCTTACAAGCAGTAAATCATCAGATCACAGAATGCCTAGAAGTAATAACCCTACTCATGCATGCTGCCAATCCAGATAAGTGCCTATAAAGTCACACTAGGGCCTATTGCCCAATTCCTCACATAACCAGCCTTAGAGCTAGACAAGAGAGTCTGGCGCTTAACATTTTAGACGGCCTTAGGGCCGTTCAAGTGTATATCTCTCTTCCTGGTTAGGTTAACCACATCTGCCTGTGTCCAGTACGCTATCGCCGCTCTCGACTCATAAGTTGAGTCTTTTATCCTTCGATTGATAAGTCGAGTTCTTTTAACCTTTGACTGATAAGTCGATTCTTTTAACCTTTGATTGATAAGTCGGGTCTTTTAACCATCGAATGATATGTCAAGCCTTTAAACCTTCAACTGATAAGCCGAGTCATTTAAAACAGGCATGTCCTTGACTATTAAGCCAAGCTTCTCATCAGATAACACAGATGAATCCTCGACTTATAAGCCGAGCTTCACAATTAGATAACCAAATAAGTAGTAATAGCATAACACAGGCAAACATAGCGCAATTAATGTAACGCCCTGGATAGCCAAGACCGTTACACTCTGTGTTTATAAAGGTGCAAGACTTGCTAATCAAGTCATTTAATTCAAAACGTGTTACAGAAACTATAGTTGAACTAGGGTTAAAAGATTTTGGTCTGAAAAGCTGCATTTTTTTTTATAAATAATCATTTTTTATTTACATGGGATCCCAAAAATAATAAGTTAAAGACTTTTTACAAAAGATTCAAGATCTAAATGCAGAGATTGGCCATACTAAGACAAAACAGACAATTAAGCATATCCCGTCCTGTTCCACTCCTCGGCCGTGGCGGCCGAACAGCTGTCTATGTACATTCAACCCTGCAGCCCTCCCTCTTAGGACTGATCCAAATTGCCTTTGCCTTTGCCTGCACCACGTAGCACCCGTGAGCCAAGGCCCAGCAAGAAAACAAAATAACAAAGCACAATCAATCAACAGACAATCAGATATCTCATACCGCATAAGCATGTACTCAATCAGTTTAAGCATTCATGATAGTCAAGTATTCATCATACCAAGTATATCAATAATCAATCCACATATGATAACTAGGGTTACTGCCCTTAGGCCGCACCCTCTATTTATCCCACTGACTTTGGCCCGCTTAAACCGAGCTCAGTGAATATTAAGCTGTCCTCAGCTACCAGTGGCCGAGCCGCGCCCTGTGCGCAAGTATTATTTACGGCACCCTTAGGCCGTTTATCACATGTCCCGTGGCATAATACCATCTATGACATCATACAGATATAGGGAACTCTTAGTCCCATCACAAACACATAACCGGGTGCAATTTTCTTACCTTTGGATTTGCTAGCTTTGTTCGATTTGATCCTCAAGAACGATCCCTCTTGAGCCCTAGCGCACACCTAGTCACAACCATAGATCAAAATCATCACCAAAACTCAAGTCCAAAACCTAGCCTCGGGACCAATCCCAAGCCCTCGGGAAGCTCTAATTCCACCAAATGGGGTGGTGGAATCAAACCCCGAACCCCCGGACAAAAACCTTTGAAAATAACCCAAAAACACTTTTCTGGAAATAGGGTAGCGCTACAACACTCTTTGGAGGGTGCTACAACGCTACAAACAGAACCAAAAACACCTCAGAACACTTGGCCTAGCGCTACAGCGCCCAAAGGCTAGCGCTAGTCACAGAACATCACCCCTACAATTTTTCCCTTCTTCGATTTTCCCGAGCCAAACCTTACCAAAACTTTTCCAAACTTCAACCAAACTTAAAAAAAGCTTATCAACATCCTCCACTCATCCCAAGCACCCCAAATACACAAAACCCAATCACATGCATCCCTAAACATAGAATTCACCATGGCTAGACCCAAAACTCATAAACTCAATAAAACCACAGAAATCACAAAGCTTAAGCTTGAGTTCCTTACCTCTGATGGATGAGCTTAGCCTAGGTTGTGTCCCACTCTTGGTTAGCCTTCTCCTCCTCAAATCTTCAACCTCAACTCCCTAGAATTCCCCATCATAACCCAGCTCAAAATCCATAACAATACCAAGAGCTAAAAACTAAAATCTACCTTAAACCTTACCTCAAAAGAATGGATTGCTCTTGCTAAATCCTTGCCAATTCTTCAAGCCAGACCAATGACTCTAGCCTCAAGCTTTTACTCTGGCTTTCCCTGAGTTTCTGCTCCAAAATACCTCAAGAATTGATGGAGAAGAGCCTAAACCGATGGAGAGAATAACAGACTTCTAATTCCCTTTCTTTTCTTCTTTTCCTTTCTTTTCTTTCCTTCAGAAGTCCAGCCCCTTCTACATATTCCACTAAGTATAAAACCTTAGTAATACCTATCCTTTATAAGCCAAATGACCACAATACCCTCCCATGATTTCCTAAGACTTTTAATCCACCTAGGGACATTTTGGTCATTTCACCCAATTCCCACTAATTCTTCGCGTGTCTCTATTATCTGCCACTTACTTCCCGACACCTAACTAATCATCAATTATATTCCTCAATGTCAAGATTGACCCTAATATACTCTTCAAATTCCCATAAATACCCCCAGGCTCGCCCCGAGTCGGGTATAAATCTCCGCCATGACTTTTTCGCTAAACCGCTCACTAGGATCGTCTCGAGTCACAGATTACAAATATATCCACATAATAATGTGGTCTCGACAATTATCACAAATATATACAGTTATGCCCTCAACGAACCAGAATTACAATTATGCCCTTCTAACTTAATCAAGGCCTACATGCATACTAATACACATAGTCATGCATCACAGTTATTCAAATAATCATATGTCATGCGTTTAATCATTAAATCACATATAATCCAATTATGCCCTCCCGGCGCACTAATCAAGGCCCTTAAGCCTTATTAGTGAATTTGGGTCGTTACAACTATCCCCTCCTAATGATAATTTCATCCTCGAAATTTACCTGAATAACTCGGGATACTGATCCCGCATCGCTGTCTCAAGCTCCCAGGTCGCTTCCTCAACCCTACTATTCCTCCACAACACCTTGACCAGAGGAATTGTCTTATTCTGTTGTACTTTATCTTTCTGGTCTAAGATCTGAACTAGTTGCTCTTCATAAGCTAGGTCTTACTAAAATTCCAAGTCTTCATACCTTAACACATGAGTCGCATCTGAGACATACTTTCGAAGCTTAGAAACATGGAATACGTCATGGACTCCTGACAATAATGGCAGCAAGGCTAACCTGTAAGCCACCTGACCAATCCTTTCCAGGATCTCAAATGGTCCAATGAATCTAGGGCTTAGCTTACCCTTCTTTCCAAACCTCCTCACCCCTCGCAATGGTGAAACTCAGAGAAACACGTGGTCTCCAACCTGGAACTCCACGTCCCTACGCTTTGGATCAGCGTAGCTTTTCTGCCTACTCTGTGAGGCGAGCATCCTAGCTCGAATTATCTCTATAGCTTCACTTGTCCTCTGAACCATATCTGGCCCCAAATACTTCCTCTCACCCATCTCATCCCAATGAATGGGTAATCTGCACTTCCTCCCATATAACATCTCATAGGGAGCCACTCCAATCGTTGATTGGTAACTATTGTTATACGAAAATTCAATCAACGGGAGATACTTACTCCATGACCCTTCAAAGTCGATCACACACGCTCTGAGCATATCTTCCAACACCTCAATCGTCCTCTCAGACTGTCCATCAGTCTGAGGATGAAAGGCTGTGCTGAACTTCAACTGAGTCCCCATAGCCTTTTGCAAACCACTCCAAAACTTGGAAGTAAAGATAGGATCCCGATCTGACACTATGGACTTAGGAACCCCATGGAGACGTACGATCTCCCTCACATACAACTCAGCATACTGATCCACAATATATGTCGACTTCACTGAAAGAAAATGGACTGACTTGGTGTATCTATCCACTATCACCCACACCGAGTCATGAAGCCCTACCGTCCTGGGTAAACCTCCCACAAAATCCATCGTAATATCCTCCCATTTCCACTCGGGAATACCCAAAGGCTGAAGCAACCCTGCTGGTCATTGATGCTCAGCTTTCACCTGCTGACAGGTTAAGCATCTGGCTACGTACTCCACCACATCCTTCTTCATTCCGGGCCACCAATATAACATCCGTAGATCCTGGTACATCTTCGTGGTACCCAGATGAAGTGAGTACGACGTCGTATGAGACTCATCCAGTATCTCTCGTCTGATCCCCTCATCAGCCGGAACAAAAATTCTTCCCTGATACCGAAGCACAGCAACCTCAGAAATAGAATAGTCCTTAGCTACTCCCGCTAAGACATTCTCTATAACCTCCTGTAACTGAGCGTCTACCAATTATCCCTCTTTAATCCGCTCTAGCAGGGTCGACTGCAAAGTAATATTAGCCAACCGACCCACTACCAATTCTATCCCTGCTCTGACCATCTCATCAGCTAACTCTCTCAGGATCTGGGTGGAACTGTACAACTGACCTGGGCCTCTCCGGCTCAATGCATCCGCCACTACGTTGGCTTTCCCTGGATGGTAAAGAATATCACAATCATAATCTTTCACCAACACTAGTCAATGCCTCTGTCTCATGTTCAGGTCCTTCTGTGTGAAGAAATACTTCAGACTCTTGTGGTCAGTGTATACCTCGCACTTCTCCCCATACAGATAATGTCGCCAAATCTTCATAGAGAATACCACCGCTGCTAGCTCCAAATAGGGTAGGATACCACTGCTCATACTCCTTCAGTTGTCGTGATGCATATGCTATGACCTTCTCATTCTGCATCAACACACAGCCTAAAACCAACCTCGATGCATCGCAATAGACCACAAACTTCCCTTCCCCTGAAGGAAGACTCAACACAGGCGCAGAAATAAGTCGTCGCTTCAGGTCTTGGAAACTATCCTCACACTTGTCTGACCAAATAAACTTCAAATTCTTCCGTGTCAATTCTATCATCAGTGCCGCTTTCTTCGAGAAACCTTCCACAAACCGTCTATAATAACCCACTAGACCAAGGAAACTCCGCACCTCCGAGGCATTTCTTGGCCTCGGCCAATCCCTAACTGCCTCCACCTTAGACGGATCCACCTTAATTCCATCTGCGCCCATGATATGTCCAAGGGATATCACTTCTGGTAACCAAAATTCACATTTATTAAACTTGGCGTACAACTAATGCTCCCTCAACCTCTGAAGAACCTGTCGAAGATGAACCTCATGCTCTGCCTCTGAACTGGAATACACTAAGATGTCGTCGATGAAGACAATAACGAACTGATCCAGAAAGTCTTTGAACACCCTGTTCATTAGATCCATGAACGCTGCTAGGGCATTGGTCAAACCTAACGACATGACCAGAAACTCATATTGCCCGTACCTTGTTCGGAAGGCCGTCTTTGGAATATCCTCGTCCTTGATCCTCAGCTGGTGATAACCAGATCGAAGATCAATCTTCGATAACACCGTCTTACCCTGCAGCTGATCGAACAAGTCGTCAATCCTTGGTAGGGGGGTACTTATTATTGATGATCAACTTGTTCAATTCCCTGTAGTCTATACACATTCCCAAAGTCCCGTCCTTCTTCTTCACAAACAGAACTGGAGCACCCCATGGCGAGTAGCTAGGCCTGATGAACCCCAAATCCAGAAGCTCATGCAACTGTATCTTCAATTCTTTCAGTTCTGCTGGTGCCATCCTATATGGTTCCCTCGACGCTGGCTCTATCCCCGATGCCAACTCAATGACAAACTGAATCTCTCTACATGGCAAGTCCTCAGGAAACACATCTAAGAACTCGCAAACCAATCTGGTCTCTTCCGGTCTTGCTAGCAAAACCCTGGTGGTATCCACCACACTAACCAGAAAACCTATGCACCCTCCTTGTAATAGATCTTTGGCTCTCAGCGCTGATATCATGAGTACGCGGGGTCCATGCACCGCTCCCACAAAAACAAAGGGATCCTTGCCCTCTGGCTCAAAAGTCACCATCTTCTTTCTGCAGTCAATGGTAGCCCCATATCTAACTAGCCAATCCATACCCAAAATCATATCAAAGCCCTCCATACTTAACTCAATCAAATCTACTGACAACTCTCTACCATAAACTATCACTGGTAGTGCTCTAATCCATCACCTAGATACTACAAGTTCCCTTGTAGGCAAAATAGTCCCAAACCCTGAAGTACAATACTCACTAGGTCTACATAGTTTATCAATCACCCTACTAGAAACAAACGAATGTGTAGCACCAGAGTCAATCAATACAGTAAAAGGAGTGCCAGCACTAGAAAGCTGACCTGTTACTACTAAGGGACTAGCCTCGGCCTCTGCCTGTGTCAGGGTGAACACTCGAGCTGGAGTCAAGTTGTCCACCTTCCCTGCATCTCCCTTCTTCAATGTCAGGCAATCTTTCTTGAGGTGTTCCACCACCCCACACACATAACAGGCCTTAGCCCGGCACTCGCCCAGATGGCATCTTCTGCACCTTGTGCACTTTGGATAAGTCCTCCATGAATCACTGCCTCCCTGACGGCCACCCTCAGTACCCCGACCTCTCCTATCAGGACCAGGAACGGTCGAAGCATCAGGGGTTTTCCTCTTTAAATCACTGGGGCCTCCTCCCCTACCAGAACCAGAATATGGAGGCACCGCCCTGCGGCCCTCCCGCCTTGCTGCACTCTCCCTCCATATCTTATTTTCTGCTTCCTCTGCGGTAAGAGCCTTTTCTACAGCCTGGGCATAAGTTGTCCCTCTAGGTACTGTTGTAATTCTTACATCTCGGGCTATCATAGCATTCAGCCCTCTGATAAATCTGTCCTGCCTAGCTGCATCAGTAGGCACAAGGTCGGGTGCAAACTTCGCAAGTCTATCAAACTTCAAGGCATATTCTGTAACTGTCATGCTGCCCTGAACCAGCCCCATGAAATCATTTACTTTCGCTACCTTGATGGCAACATTATAGTACTTCTGACTAAATAGATCCTTGAATCCTTCCCAAGTTAAAGCAGTAACGTCCCTGGTCTGTGATGCCACCTCCCACCAGATTCGGGCATCCTCTTTCAGCATATATGTGGCACAGGCCACTCTGTCATGTCCCTCTACCCTCATAAAGTCCAGAATGGTAGTAATTATAGTCATCCACTACTCAGCCCTCAGTGCATCCAGTCCTCCCTCAAAGATCGGGGCCTGCTGTTTCCTAAACCTCTCATACAACGACTCCCATCTATTCCCAACCTCAACTGGCTGCACAACAGGTACCACTGCAGGTGGCACAATAGGGGCAACACTCCCTGATGGAGCCTGCTGCCGTAGAATTCGGATCTGTTCATCTTGGCTCTGTAGCCGAGCCTGCATATCTGCCATAAGTTACTGCCAGTTCTCAAGGACTGGCGGAGGGGTCTGGCCCTGGTCATCATCTCTAGTCCCATACCTGCCGGCTAGTCGTGTAGATTTTCTAGGATGCATAATTATCCAAGTCAATCTGCAATTAACAACTCGGCAATCAGACTATGATGACAGGGTAATAATCCTTTCATGATCTATCATTGGAACTCCAATAATTCACAACCAATCAAGATATAGCAATTTATCCAAATATTTTACCAATATATTCATTCACATGCATAGCAATGCTGATAAGCATGCCTCAATATCATCATGCAATAGTCAAGGGCCAGGCCCTATCAGTATCTCATGCTCCCTATTAATCAAACAGATATTAACAGTCATATCTCATTCAAATCATTTAAGCACATAGTCATGTATACACAATTTACCAAACCCTGAGTCGAGCTTGGTTTTCGCGGCGAATGTACATGTCCAGCCAGTCTTAAGGAACCCTTAAACCTAGGACGCTCTGATACCAAGTTGTAACACCTTGGATAGCCAAGACCGTTACACTGTGTTTATAAAGGTGCAAGACTTGCTAATCAAGTCATTTAATTCAAAACGTGTTACAAAAACTATAGTTGAACTAGGGTTAAAAGATTTTGGTCTCAAAAGCTGCATTTTTTTTTTATAAATAATCATTTTATATTTACATGGGATCCCAACAATAATAAGTTAAAGACTTTTTACAAAAGATTCAAGATCTAAATGCAGAGATTGGCCATACTAAGGCAAAACAGACAATTGAGCATATCCCGTCCTGTTCCACTCCTCGGCCGTGGCGGCCGAACAGCTGTCTATGTACATTCAACCCCGCAGCCCTCCCTCTCAGGACTGATCCAAATTGCCTTTGCCTTTACCTGCACCACGTAGCACCCGTGAGCCAAGGCCCAGCAAGAAAACAAAATAACAAAGCACAATCAATCAACAAACAATCAGATATCTCATACCGCATAAGCATGTACTCAATCAGTTTAAGCATTCATGATAGTCAAGTATTCATCATACCAAGTATATCGATAATCAATCCACATATGATAACTAGGGTTAATGCCCTTAGGCCGCACCCTCTATTTATCCCAGTGACTCCAGCCCGCTTAAACCGAGCTCAGTGAATATTAAGCTGTCCTCGGCTACTAGTGATTGAGTCGCGCCCTGTGCGCAAGTATTATTTACGGCACCCTTACGCCATTTATCACATGTCCTGTGGCATAATATAATCTATGACATCATACAGATATAGGGAACTCTTAGTCCCATCACAAACATTTAACCGGGTGCAGTTTTCTTACCTTTGGATTTGCTAGCTTTGTTCGATTTGATCCGCAAGCACGATCCCTCTTGAGCCCTAGCGCACACCTAGTCACAACCATAGATCAAAATCATCACCAAACCTCAAGTCCAAAACCTAGACTCAGGACCAATCCCGAGCCCTCGGGAAGCTTTAATTACACCAAACGGGGTGGTGGAATCAAACCCCGAACCCCCGGGCAAAAACCCTTGAAAATAACCCAAAAACCATTTTCTGGAAACAGGGTAGCGCTACAACGCTCTTTGGAGGGCGCTACAGCGCTACAAACAGAACCAAAAACACCTTAGAACACTTGGCCTAGCACTACAGCGCCCAAAGGCTAGCGCTGTAGCGCTAGTTACAGAACAGCACCCCTGCAATTTTTCCCTTCTTCGATTTTCCCGAGCCAAACCTTACCAAAACTTTTCCAAACTTCAAACAAACTTAAAACACAAGCTTATCAACATCCTCAACTCATCCCAAGCACCCCAAATACACAAAACCCAATCACATGCATCCCTAAACATAGAATTCACCATGGCTAGACCCAAAACTCATAAACTCAATAAAACCACAGAAATCACAAAGCTTAAGCTTGAGTTCCTTACCTCTGATGGATGAGCTTAGCCTAGGTTGTGTCCCACTCTTTCTTAGCCTTCTCCTCCTCAAATCTTCAACCTCAACTCCCTAGAATTCCCCATCATAACCCAGCTCAAAATCCATAACAATACCAAGAGCTAAAAACTAAAAACTACCTTAAACCTTACCTCAAAAGAATGGATTGCTCTTGCTAAATCCTTGCCAATTCTTCAAGCCAGACCAATGAATCTAGCCTCAAGCTTTTACTCTGGCTTTCCCTGAGTTTCTGCTCCAAAAGACCTCAAGAATTGATGGAGAAGAGCCTAAACCGATGGAGAGAAAAACAGACTTCTAATTCCCTTTCTTTTCTTCTTTTCCTTTCTTTTCTTTCCTTCAGAAGTCCAGCCCCTTCTACATATTCCACAAAGTATAAAACCTTAGTAATACCTATCCTTTATAAGCCAAATGACCACAATACCCTCCCATGATTTCCTAAGACTTTTAATCCACCTAGGGACATTTTGCTCATTTCACCCAATTCCCGCCAATTCTTCGCGTGTCTCTATTATCTACCACTTACTTCCCGACACCTAACTAATCATCAATTATATTCCTCAATGTCAAGATTGACCCTAATATACTCTTCAAATTCCCATAAATACCCCCAGGCTCGCCCCGAGTCGGGTATAAATCTCCGCCATGACTTTTTCGCTAAACCGCTCACTAGGATCGTCTCGAGTCACAGATTACAAATATATCCACATAATAATGTGGTCTCGAAAATTATCACAATTATGCCCTTCTAGCCTAATCAGGGCCTACATGCATACTAATACACATAGTCATGCATCACAGTTATTCAAATAATCATATATCATGCGTTTAATCATTAAATCACATACAATCCAATTATGCCCTCCCGGCGCACTAATCAAGGCCCTTAAGCCTTATTAGTGTATTTGGGTCGTTACAATTAACATGTTTAATAAAACATTCTCAACGTAGTAATAATCATGTACTATAATCGGGCCAAGCCCTAAACACAAATCGGGTGCAGTTTTCTTATCTTAGGTCCTGGGTTCATAAGGGTCTCGACGCCCAAGAACAGAGTCGCAGCATGACATGGTGAACTCAAAAAACCATCGATTTTCATAATCGCCAATCCTCCAAAAAAAAACATTCCAAAACATGTTTTTCACTTATTTTGACCATAATAATGGTCCCATCAGCTCAGACATATCAAAACTAAACCTAAAACTCAATTGAACATCAAAACTCACTAAAACTTCGAAAATTAATAAAACTAAATTCATGAACATGAGTTTACCTCAGCTGAAAATGTTTCCCTTCATGAGTACCAAGCACACATGCTTCCCAACTTTGCTTAGAGCCACTGCCAATCCCTAGCTAGCTTGCTTCCAAGCTTTAAGATCCAGAACTCTAATTTCCTTCAAAGTGTAACACTAGTGAGAGAGAGAGAGAGAGAGAGAGAGTAAAAGAGAAAGAGAGAGAGTGTGTGGCAGCTGCTGAGTTATACTACTCAACCAACTCAATATAACTAATGGTCTAAAGACCAAAATTCCCTCAAGGAAACTCTCTCCTCTCAACGCCCCTCGAGGGCAAAATCGTCAATTTCACTCCCGTCTCACGTAATACTTGAAATTCCCAAATAATTCTGCTAAACCAAGAATATCCCTAATTCTTCCAAAATATGACTCATACTATAGTGAATCCCGGTAACTCACTGAATTACCAAAATAACCTTTGGCTCACCCTCGAGCCGAGTATAAATCCCATGTTGTGACTAAACCATTATCTTGCTCAAAAGGACCGACTCCTGCCAAATATCTCAAATATATTCACATAATAATGTGGTCTCACTCACATAATATCATATAATTAAAATTAGACCCTCAACAGGTCAAAATTACAAATATTCCACTAGATAAAAGCGGGCCTGTTTCGCACATTTAATACACCTAAACATGCATACTCAACTATATAATAATGTAACTCATGCAATTCACATAATCACATCAATATCCAATTAATTCACATAATATTCCAATATTTCCCTCTCGGGCTCCTAATCAAGGCAATAAGCCTTATTAGGAATTTTGGAACGTTACACAGTCGCTCAAGGGTTGGCTCCTTTGTTTCTAGGTTATTTGGGAACTGGTTACAAGCTCGCATCCTATCTTACATGTTATGTGGGTTATTGTCCCTCCAAGCCAGAGCTCGGTTAGGCGGGATGTTCCCATTATCGCACACGATTTACGGATCTCCCATCGTCTGAGCGTAACACAGATCATTGTAACAGGCTGATTGTCCTTTTTGCATGTTTAGATGTTCGTGCAGATCGGACTGGGGATTGGAACGCAAGCTTTGGGCGGAGCACAACTGATTTCTCAGGTCCCTCTCATGTTTATGGGAGGGCGTGTTGCATACACTCCCAGCTCTGCCTCTCCGTCCAATAACTACCATTCACGAAGCTTACTTCTCGTGGCTAAGGTTGCGGAGCATGATTTTTCCCACTAGGTCACGGGACATACGTCTCTTATGCAGGTATAAAAGTTATCCTTTCATTCCCGCATATTGAAGCATTCCTCTATGGGTGAGGTGGGGTTGGATGATGTAACGTTCTACTTCCTTAGAGGCATTACTAAGTGAGTTTAAAACGCGCAGCTCGCTAATCAAGGTTTTAGGTTAAATGTGTAACTAAACTGAGACGTAATCTGTTTAAAGACATTGAATATAAAATATTTGCTCATTTATTGAAAACATAACGAATTATACAGTTGGGATTCCAAAATACTGTTTAGAAAATACTTTACATCTCAAAATATATTTAAGGTCGACCTAAGCGACAAATCAACTATTACAGTACATTTTCCCAAAAAATAACCCTAGTCGTGGCGGCCAGGCAGGCCAAACATGTACCCGTCGCTCCAGGCTCTCCACACTCATGGTTGGTTGACCTTTCCTTTGCCCTTACCTGCATCATAGAGCACCCGCGAGCTGAAGCCCAGCAAGAAAACTCAATACAAATAAATAATATATGCATATACATCTATAGTATATAACAAAACAGTTGGTCTTCACCGAGAGGATGTCTCCAACATCCTATCGACCTGCCCTCTCCTTGTTCTATATCATTCCCGGCCCCTTGTCGTATTTGGCTTCCTGCCGTTCTCGGCCTTCGTCGTTCCCGGCCTTCATCGTTCATTCACAAATATGCATTACACAGCATAAAATCAACATATATTTAAACATATACTAAATATAGACAATAAGGCTACGCCCTGCAACTCAATCACATAGGACCATGCCCTACAATACAAAAGATAGGGCCATGCCCTGCTCTACGGGCACAATAGTTCTCTTACCTGTAATCCGGGTGCTAACAGTCAGACAAGCAATCACAACCTCCGAGAACAATCCTCTCCAGTGTCCCAGCGGTAACGTTAAGGAGGAATTCAACCCTAAGTTGCCTCCAATGCCACTTCAAGCTTCAGTCCTCAAGTTACCAAGCTTAAGTTCCTCAAAACTTCATTCAAAAACGCAAATTCAAGAATCAAAAATCCAAAACTCTCAAGAACATCAAGCAATACCCAAAACCAAAAAATGAAGCTCTTACCTCCTCTTGGATTTCGAAATTCCTAAGGCTTGGTAGCTGTTAATCCTCCTCCACAGTTTGAATCTACTCCCAATTCATCAAACCACCAAAATTCTTAAGCTTGTTCTTGCCCTTTTCTCTCTAGAACTCTTGAGAAGCTAAGTGAATATGACGGAGAGAGTGTTTGAACGTGTATGATTTTCCTTTAGCCAAGAGTTATCTAACTAATGCCTAAAAAACTATTCTACCCCTCGCTCTAACTCACCTCTATACTATACCTCAAGGGCAACCTAGTCCTTCCATCCTTTTTCAAAAATGCCACCTTTAGCTTATTATTTCAGTAACAACACCAATTCTCAAGTTACTAGTACTTACCAATCTCACAACTAAACACCAATTTTGTGACTCTTTGCTAACACTGCGGGACAGGATTTCCTCATGCTGGAAACACCGCACATAACTCAAAATCATACCCTCAACCGGTTCAAATTACAAATATGCCTCTAATAGCCAAATGCGGCCCACATGCATATTTAATTCACCTAAACATGCATTTCTAATCACATAATCATTAAATTCACATAATAACATAATTAAATCAATTATTGTCTTCTAGGCACGCTAATCACGGCCTTAAGCCTTATTAGAAAATTTGAGACGCTACAACTATCCCCTCCTTACAGAAATTTCATCCTCGAATTACCTGAATAACTCGGGATACCGCTCTCGCATATCTGCCTCAAGTTCCCAAGTCGCCTCTTCTACTTTGTTGTTCCTCCACAGTACTTTCACTAAGGCGATGGTCTTGCTCTGCTAGACTTTATCCTTCTGGTCAAGAATCTGCATGGTCTTTTCTTCATATGATAAATCTTGAATAAGCTCCAAGTTCTCATAACTCAGCACGTGCGTAGAATCTAATACATACCTCCAAAGCATGGATACGTGAAACACATTGTGAACCCCTGATAGAGCTGGAGGCATCGCCAATCTGTAAGCTACCTCTCCAACCCATTCCAAAATCTCAAAGGGGCCAACAAACCTAGGGCTCAGCTTGCCCTGTACACCAAACCATTTCACTCCTCTCAAGGGAAAAACTCTAAGAAACACATGGTCACCAACTTGAAACTTTACGCTCATGCGTCTCAAGTCCGAGTAACTCTTCTGCAACTCTGAGAGGTGAGCATTCGAGCTCTAATCTTTTCAATTGCCTCATTGGTCCTCTGAACAACCTCAGGTCCTAAATACCTTCTCTCACCCATCTCATCTCAATGGATGGGTGATTTTCACTTTCTTCCATACAACATCTCATACGGAGCCACTCCGATAGTCACCTGATAACTATTATTGTATGAAAACTCGATCAAAGGAAGATACTTACTCCAAGATCCCCCAAAATCCAGCACACAGGTTCGTAGCATATCCTCTAGTATCTTAATCGTCCTCTCAGACTATCCATCTGTCTGAGGATGATAAGCGATACTAAACCGCAACTGCATGCCCATAGCCTTCTGCAGGCTCTCCCAAAACTTGGAAGTGAAGGTAGGGTCCCTGTCAGATACTATAGACCTCAATGTCCCATGAAGTCTTTACATACAACTCAGCATACTGCTCAACTGTATAAGTTGTCGTAATAAGCAAAAAGTGGGCGGACTTGGTATACCTATCCACAATCACCCACGCCGAATCATGTTGTCCCACGGTCTTCGGCAAATCAACCACAAAGTCCATGGTGATATCCTCCCATTTCCACTCTGGAATCCCGAGAGGCTCTAACAACCCTGCTGGCCCCTAATGTTTAGCCTTTACCTGCTGACAATTCAAACACTTGGTCACATACTCTACCACATCCCTCTTCATCCCCGAACACCAATACAGAGTCCTCAAATCTTGGTAAATCTTCGTCGTACTCGGATGTAAGGAATAGGGAGTGGTATGAGACTCATCCAGAATCTCTTGCCAAATACAAGAATCCATCATAACACAAATCCAGCCTTTGTATTTTAATAATCTCATCTCCGAAATAGAGAAGTCTTTAGCCGCTCTGGCTAAGACGCCCTATTTGGGCTCTCTCAATTGGTGATCCTCCCTTTGTGCCTCCTTGATCCTCTCAAGGAGCGTAGACTGAATAGTGATGTTGGCTAACTGACCTACCACCAACTCTATACCCGCTCTAGTCATCTCTTCAGCTAACCAATCTTATATTTGCCTCGAACTGAACAATTGTCTTGGGCCCTTCCGACTCAACGCGTCGACCACCACATTGGCCTTCCCAGGGTGGTATAGAATATCACAGTTGTAATCCTTTACCAATTCCAACCAACGTCTCTGGCGCATATTTAGATCCTTCTAAGTAAAGAAGTACTTCAAACTCTTATGGTCGGTGTATATTTTGCACTTCTCGCCATATAAGTAATGTCTCCAAACCTTAAGTGCAAATACAATCGCTGCTAATTCCAGATCATGTGTGGGATACCTCTGCTCATACTCCTTCAACTGTCTCGATGCATAAGCTATTAACTTTCTGGTCTGCATCAGTACACACCCCAAACCCTGTCTGGAAGCATCACAATAGACTACGAACTTCTCATTTTCTGATGGCAGACTCAATACTGGAGCGGTGATTAGTCGTCACTTAAATTCCTTGAAACTGTTCTCACACCTGTCTGTCCATACATACTTAGTCTTCTTGCGTGTCAATTCGGTCAATGGTATGGCTATTCTGGAGAATCGATGAGTCGCCGCTAGTACCCTGCCAATCCCAAAAAGCTCCTAACTTCTGAAACACTGCTCGGCCTAGGCCAATCTCTCATTGCCTCAATCTTAATTGGGTCAACCAGAATACCCTCCTTACTGACAATATGACCCAGAAATGTTACTTGCGGTAGCCAAAACTTACACATGCTAAACTTAGCATATAACCTATGCTCCCTCAACCTCTGTAATACCAAGCGTAGATGCTGCTCGTGCTCTGTCTCTGACTGAGAGTACACCAGTATGTCATCAATGAACACGATCACAAACTTGTCCAAATAGTCCTTGAAGACCCTATTCATTAATTCCATAAAGGCTACTGGGGCGTTGGTTAATCCAACAGACATAACCAGGAATTCATAGTGTCCATACCTCATGCGAAAATCGATCTTTGGTATGTCCTCCTCTTTAATCATTAACTGGTGGTAGCCTGACCAAAGTTCAATCTTAGAGAACACTGTCTTCCCCTGTAACTGGTCAAACAAGTCGTTAATCCTAGGTAGAGGGTACTTGTTCTTAATGGTTAACTTGTTTAGTTCTCTGTAGTCAATACACATCTTTAAGGATCCATCATTCTTCTTGAAAAACAACACTGGAGCACCCCATGGCGAAAAACTCAGTCTGATGAATCCCAAATCCAGTAACTCTTGCAACTGAATCTTCAGTTCCTTCAACTCTGCTGGAGCCATTCTATAAGGCGTCCTAGATACTTGCCCCGCCCCTCGTGCCAATTCTATGACCAACTCAATCTCCCGATGTGGTGGCAACCCTGGCAAGTCTATGGGGAACAAATCTGGAAACTCACATACTAGTCTGGTCTCATCCGGTCTAACCGACACTACTCTGGAGGTATCCATAATGTTTATTAGGAATCTTATGCAACCCTTCTGCATCAGGTCTCTAGACTTCAGTGCCAAAATCATAGGTACTCGCGGACCATTCACTGTCCCCAAGAATACAAAATGTATATCTCCTTCTGGTTCAAAGGTCACCATTCTGCGCTTAAAATCAATCGTCACCCCATACTTCGTTAACCAATCCATCCCTAAGATCATATCAAAATCATCCATTGCTAACTCAATCAGATCAACAGAAAACTCCATGCTGTCTATTTCTACTGGCAATGCTCTAACCCATCTCCTAAAGACTACCAGTTCCCCAGTCGGCAACAAAGTCTGAAATGCCCTAGCATACAAATCACTAGTCTTACACAGCTGATCTATCACTCTAGCAAAACAAAATGAATGAGAAGCCCCTAAATCAATCAATGCAGTAAAAGAAGAACCAGCACTAGAAATCTGACCTGTCACAACCGAGGGGCTAGCCTCAACCTCAGTTTGGGTCAAGGTGAATACTCTGGCAGGAGCAAGACCATCACTCTGTTTCGACTCTTCCTTCCTGGCTTGTGGGCAATCCTTCCCCAAATGATTAACGCTCCCACAAGTATAGCAGGCCCTGATCTTGCACTCACCCTAATGTCGTTGGCTACACCAAGGACACACTGGGAAACTCCTCCAATTGTCTCCCATGCCTGGACGGCCACCGAAAGTTCCCCGTGCCCTCCTATTTAGGCCAGGAGAAACAAAAGAATCTGGGGCCTTTCTCTTCTGCTCATTGGGGCCACTACCTTGACTAGATCTAGTGAAAGGAGGCATTTTCCTCTAAGCATCGTGCCTAGCAGTGCCTTCTCTCCATATCTGATCCTCGGCCCCCTCAGCTGTAAGGGCCTCGTCCACTACCTGTGCATAAGTGGTCGTCCCCGGATCCAAGGTTATATTGACGTCACGAGCGATCATGACATTCAGTCCCCGCACAAACCGATCTCTTCATGCCATGTCAATCGGCACAAAATTCGGAGCGAACTTCACTAGTCGATCAAACTTCAGAGCATACTCAGTAACCGTCATTCGATTCTTAGTCAGGTTGGTAAACTCATCAACCTTCACGGCTCGGATTGCAACACTATAATACTTCTCATTAAAAATGTTTATGAACTCTTCCCATGTCATAAATGCAATATTCCTTCTCTGAGACACCACATCCCACCAGATGCGGGCATCTTCTCTAAACATGTAGCTGGCACAAGCTACCCTCTCAATCCCTTCCACCCTCATGAAATCCAAGATGGAAGAAATCGCGTTCATCCACTGCTCTACCCACATTGGGTCTAGTCCACCCTCAAAGTTGGGAGGATGCTACTTCCTAAATCTCTCATACAAAGGTTCCCACCTATTCTCCACAACAGGCTGGACTGGCGCTGGTGCCACAACTTGTGGAACCTGCAACCCAATGCCCTGAGGAGGGGCCTGTTACCTCAACTGTCAAAGCTCTTCCTCTGTTCGGTGAAGTCTAGCTTCCATGTCGACAAATAACTATTGCCAATTTAGTGGGCCAGGTGGAAGGTCCTGACCCTGGTTGTCATCCTTGGCCTTATTAATGCGGAGTCTAATTGATCACTGAGGCATCACAATAATATGCCTGCAATCAACGACGCTGCTCATCAGGCATATAACAACATCCAAAACCACCTCCTAATTCGCACCAACCAACCACAATCAACAAATCCACATAACACAGATAACATTCAACAATCAAGGGGCCATGCCTTAGCATCATGCATATGTCAATTCATTCATCATGCTCTATTTAAAATATTCAGGAAATTAGGGCATTTTAACAAACAATCAAGCATATAATTCAATAATTACCAACCAACCCTGAGTCGAGCTTGTCATTGGCAGCAAGCGTACATGTTCGATCAAACTCCAGAAACCATAAACCTTGGCTCGCTCTGATACCAAGTTATAATGCCCTACTTCCTTATAGCTATTACTAAATGAGTTTAAAACATGCCATTAGCTCACTAATCGAGGTTTTAGGTTAAATGTGTGACTAAACTGAGACAAAATCTATTTAAAGATATTGAATATAAAATATTTAGACATTTATTGAAAACGTAAAAAGTTATACAATTGGGATTCCAAAATACTGTTTAGAAAATACTTTACATCTCAAAATACATTTAAGGTCGACCTAAGTGACAAATCAACTATTACAGTACATTTTCCCAAAAAATAACCATAGCCGTGGTGGCCAGGTAGGTCGAACATGTATCCGTCGCTCCACACTCTCCATACTCATGGTTGGTCGACCTTTCCTTTGCTTTTACCTACACCATAGAGCACCCGTGAGCCTAAGCCCAGCAAGAAAACTCAACAGAACTAAATAACATATGCATATACATCTATAGTATATAACAAAACAGTCAACAAGCTAAAATACATAATGTGTTGGATTAGCTTATACAGGATCTTTATTTATTTTCATGTATATCTAATATTAAACAAATTAATACGAGATAGCCTAAAACATGTTTCTAAAATTGAATTCAAAGAGAAACAAATAATATAATACTTACAGTATACGCAGCGGAATTAAGAGTCCTTCCTTCAGTTTCTCTAACTCTTGTATCCTCTCTGTCGCAGAGTATTATCAAGAAACTGAACCGATCTTCTATTTTCTTCACAATCTTCCAATGTATCCTTAGAACCACCTAGACTAGTCTGGGCAATTCTCAACACATGAGATAGATATAGAGAGAAGAAACTAAAATAACAAAGAGGTTTAGAAAAGGACTTGTGTTTAGAGAGAATATAAAACTATCAGAAAATCTGACTTGAGACTTATCAAACTTCTTTTTCGACTTCTCTCTAAGCACTCCTTTTATAGACTCAATTAGGCCATTTAATTTAATTAAAAAATCAATAAAATAATAGCCATTTTGAAGCCCTAGGTCGAAATTCTCATGGGCTATAGGCCCGTGAAATTTCCCATTTGATTATAAGCCCATTGGACTTAAAATCAAGGCCTGTATTATTTTCTATTGATTTAATTAATTAAATAATTATTTAAATCCTTTATAAAATTAATTATTTATAATTTGAACCTTGATTTAAATTTATTTATTAATTTAGATACCAATTTATCTTAATTAATAAATCTGCCATAAATTATCTTTTCTTCTCAAAATTACACAACTCTGTGAAACTATCCAAAATTGACCTGGTCAACTTTGATAATTCTAATTGATGATTAAATCAATTAATTGAGACTATCTAGATGATTTTATCCAAGGTACAATGGGGACCATGGGCCTATGAAATCAAGCTCCAATAAGTTGTCATAAATCTAACAAATAAATTTACTAACTTATTAATTCATCGTGACTCCACTATAGACTCGGAATTGCACTCTTGAATTCATAGAACGCTCTATAACAAATATAGACACGCTATTAATTATCCATTGTTACAACCATAATTGTCACTCAATCCACTATAGACGGTCTACAATGAGATAGGACTAAAATACCATTTTACCCCTCATTGTATTTTATCCTTAAAACACTTAATTCCTTGTAAATGATATTTCAGTAAACTAATTTAATTACTGAAATGAGATCTCTATCATTTAACACCTTGAACCAAACTAAAAGGAAACCATCGTTTCACTTCTTCATCAGAAGCTATAGATGTTCATATCTATGATTAACACTCCCACTCAATTATACTACCGAGTTCCCAAGATGTAAGTATGGGCTAGTCCGTAGGGTAAGCTGGTAACGAACAAGTCAAAGAACTCAAATAATACAATCAGTTAGAATACTAACCACTCAGAATTGAGATTGAATTGACCTATGGTCAACTATATGATATGACTAGAATAGATAATAATGGTATGTTTACTTATCTTATCAACTGTCAATATCGGTCCTGTCCGATGTAACAAATACATCCAATCTTATCTACTTTGCTAATGTTCTGGAAAGAACATAACACTGTAATGTGTAAGTAGATCATATCGTAGATTGGAAAGTCAGTGTAAATCCGGTGCACTGACTAATCTTAGGACTAACTTATTTTGAACATATAATCATATTTATATTCCACTGTGATTACGTCACTATAAATAAGATTAGCTATATGCTCGGGATTTAATAGAAGTTTATATTAAACAAATAATCATGAAAATAAAACATCTGAGCAAAGTGATTGACCAAGTCAAAAAATGATTTCTACTCTTTTATTGATAATAAAATGAGATTGCAAAGAATTTGGGTTTTAATTAGAGCATAAAACCCCAACATAACGACCATGCCGTCCCAGATGTTTTACCAGGCCCTGGGTTCGCGGTCTTCACTGAGAGGATGTCTCCAGCATCCTAGGAGGGTCTCACCCTATCGACCTACACTCCTCGTGCTCTATATCATTCCCAGTCCCTTGCCGTATTCGACTTCCTGCCGTTCTCGGCCTTCGCCGTTCCCAGCCTTCGCTATTCCCAGCCTTCGCCATTCCCGGCCTTCGCCGTTCATTCATAATATGCATTACACAACATAAAATCAACATATATTTAAACATATACTAAATATAGACAATAGGGCTACACCCTGCAACTCAATCACATAGGGCCATGCCCTGAAATACAAACAATAGAGCCATGCCCTGCTCTACAGGTACAATAGTTCTCTTACCTGTAATCCAGGTGCTAACAGTCAGACAAGCAATCATGACTTCCAAGAACGATCCTCGCCTAAGTCCCAGCGGTAACCTTAAGGAGGAATTCGACCCTAAGTTGCCTCCAATGCCACTCCAAGCTTCAGTCGTCAAGTTCCCAAGCTTAAGTTCCTCAAAACTTCATTCAAAAATCCAAATTCAAGAATCAAAAATAAAAAACTCTCAAGAACATCAAGCAATACCCAAAACCTCTTCTTGGATTTCTAAATTCCTAAGGCTTGGTAGCTATTAATCCTCCTCCACATCTTGAATCTACTCCCAATTCCTCAAACCACCAAAATTCTTAAGCTTGTTCTTGCCCTTTTCTCTCTAGAACTCTTGAGAAGCTAAGTGAATATGATGGAGAGAGTGTTTGAACGTGTATGATTTTCCTTCAGCCAAGAGTTATCTAACTAACGCCTAAAATACCATTCTACCCCTCCCTATAACTCACTTCTATACTATACCTCAAGGGCAACCTAGTCCTTCCACCCTTTTGCAAAAATGCCACCTTTAGCTTATTATTTCAGTAACAACACCAATTCTCAGGTTACTAGTACTTACCAATCTCACAACTAAACACCAATTTTGTGACTCTCTGCTAACACCGCGGGACAGAATATCCTCATGCCGGAAACACCTCACATAACTCAAAATCATACCCTCAACGGGTTCAAATTACAAATATGCCCATAATAGCCAAATGGGGTCCATATGCATATTTAATTCACCTAAACATGCATTTCTAATCACCTAATAATTAAATTCACATAATAACATAATTAAATCAATTATTTCCCTCCAGGCACGCTAATCATGGCCCTAAGCCTTATTAGGAAATTTGGGACGCTACAAATGATGTATAGGCGAGGGAGGATACCTAATTGGTGAAGCAATTCGTGTCCCATCTGGATGGAGCAGAATAGCTCGTCCATGGTCCACTCCAATTTCCCGAATTGGTGGAAACACAAAATTGTTTCTTTGTACCTGAGCGACTTGTTGAGGTGCTGGTGGATTCACAGGGACCTCTGCCTGTCTCGATGCTATCTTAGCTAGCCCTGTCTAACTAGGCTGATTTCTGCGAGTGTGAGCCGCTTGATTATTCCTGCGATTATTAACAGGATGATTGTTTCCAAAAGTTCATTCAAAAGGCATGGAGTTCGGTGTTGTTGTTCTGACGAAATGACTCACGTTGTGTCGATTATTTCTGTGGGACCGATATCTGTGGGACCCACTTTGCCTCATTCCAACATTCTCGTCGGTTGCAGGAGGAGGTAGTTGAGCCATGATCTCGTCTATTCACCTGTTAGCCTGGGCAAGCTGGCTCCTTAGCCTGGCATTCTATATTTCGATGGTAGTAAAATTCCTAGGGTCTTGGTTCGATGGGTGTGACACCGAACTTCTAGTATCGTCCTCGTTCATATGTTGTTTTTCAGGACGATGATGCATAGAGGTGTCCTCTCCAATTGGGTCAACCGCATGTTAATCTCCATGATCACCAGGTCTCTCTGATTCATTGTCACGCATGGAACGAGTTACCACCATGTTGATTATTGTGTCGACAATTCTCTTACGAATTTCAAGCCTAATTTTCTTTCAATGAAAGCATCAATTTGTTGACACGGTTTTTCTCCAACAGGGGATTAAGAAATTCAATTAGAGAGATTAAGCTTGATAATAAGTCGTAAATGTAAACTCACAAATTTTTTACGTGGTTTAGTGGTTAAAATCTACCTAGTCCATGAGTCACTCTAATTCTTCTTTGGAACTCTTGAGGAAATTGTTTATAACAATTTCAGCAGAGTTTTGACATACAAGATGTCGGTCCCTTTTTACTGCCAATTCCCCTTATACTTATAGGGAATTATGATGGATAGTATTGGGTAACCATACTATAAATGGTAACATACAGGATTGGGCAACTTCCTAAATAAATGGATACATAAATAACCCAATTAAGCCTATTGCCATTTACATCAACCAATAAATGTTTATAACAATTGTGTGCATTTATTGCCCCTATTGGGCATCCGAGTTTGTAGGGATTCTTCCATGTGCGTCTTTAAACTGCCTCGAGCTAGATGCCACCCTCGAACTGGATATAACTGGAGCAGCATAGATTGACTCAGATAATACTTTGACTTAATGGACACCTCGATCTCTGTCATTGGCATCTCCAACGATCTGAAGGATCTCAGGCTGTCCTGGACTTAGTGACATGACCTCGAGTAGTTTGACCTGGAGTTAGCAAGACATCTCTGAAGTCTTGCGTCCTTTATTTATTACATGCCAGCTATACCCCAAGCAGGATAGTTGAACTCGTGTTTTTACGGTACAACAACTATATTTTTTTTTGTTTTTAAAATTTTATTTATTTAATTCTATATTTTATTAGTTAATTGTATTGATATTTTACAAAATATTATAAATATAGTAATGCGTAAAAAATGTCACATATTTTTTAGTGCATTTAAGTTAGGACAATTTTTTTTTATCAAGAAAACTTTGATTAAAATTAGGCATAAAGAGGTTATTTTTTTACAATTTCAAAAAAATAAAAGATTTTTTTTTTTGAGAATTTTTAGAAAATTAAGGTTAAACTTAGTAATGTGCTTAAACCAAGGACACCAAAGTGGTAATTTTCTTGACTAAAAGAAGTTACAGGCCCTAAACTTTATGAGTAATGATATGCACATTCATTTTACACACATAAAATGCAAACAATAAGGTGATATGCATCGTAAATAATTTAAATTTTTTAGAGTGGGATCCAATATTTTTATGTGTGGTCTAAAATATATGTCACATCATTGTGTATATTTTGATGGTGTATTTACTAATGAGATTAAGGAATGAGAATGGAGAGTGAGTTTCATTATTCTTGTTTACTTACCTCATTTTTGTTAGGAATGCAAAAGAAATATGTGGGACCCAAACCAATTTAGTTTTTGAGGAATGAAGTTGACAATCACATTAAATTAGGGGATTTTCATTTACATTGGGAAATTTCACAAATAATACTTAATAATGCCTAATATTACTAAAAAATCCTAGCACTATTAATCTTTTCAATTTAATGCTAAACATTCCTCTCATACCTAAAATACCCCTCCCATTATATCAAATATCCTAAAACCTTCTCTTCCTCTCTCTTCCCTCTCTCTCCCTCTCTCTCTTTCATTCTCACGAAATCCTCCCTAAAACCTACAGATTTGTATGATTTTCTTGTCAAAATCATTGTTAGCCATCTCCGTTGTCTTTGTGAAGTCGTCAATATCAAAGGCAACATCCATTTTGAGGGTTTTTGGAGGAGAAAAACCATGGGTAATAAGATTATACATTTTATGTGTTGGGTATTATTTGTTTACATTTTTTTTTGGCTATTTTGAACAGATCTGAGCCTATATTGGTGTGTTTTTTTTTTTGGGTTTTTTAGATAGATTCCCCGATCTACGTTTTTCTGGGTTTTCTGCAACTTTTTTGCCCGATAGGAGCTCGATACCGGTTCGATAGCAGCTCGATGGCATGTAGAAGAAGGTTCTTATATGAGCTCGATGTTGCTTGATATAGTTCGATTATAACTCGATAGTTTTAGGCTTTGTTGCTCGATTGAGCTCGATGGAAACTTGATAAGGGTTAGATTGGACCCTAGAATATTTAGTGTAGTTGTTTTCTCGATATGTGCTCGATAGGAGCTCAATAGGGTTCGATGAAGGTTTTGGTTAGGTTTTATGTTTAGTTTAAGAAATTGTAGCTTGATACTAACTCGATAAGAGCTCGACTATAGGCTCGATGGTAACTCGATAGCGTTCGATTGTAGCTCGATAAAGCTCGATAGTGTTCTTTTTCATGAGTTTCTAAAAAAATTGATAGTTTTCTTGACAATTTCAATGTTTTTTTTTCCAACACAGGTTCCATTGTCTATGTTTTTGTATCCTACAATGGTGTTTGGGAATTACAAAGGAATAAGTGGACTTTCAAGGACCCTCAATGCATGGTGATATCGATGGAGGATACTATAACATACTTGCAACTTCTTGACATATTGCATAGGGAACTTAAAGTCGATAAATAGATGTATGAGTTGAAATTGGAGGTTCCTTACACATGCGGCGACCAACCGTTTACACCCGTTCATGTTGAAAGTGATCTTGGTGTCCATGCATTCTTAGGAGTAACATCTAAAGAAATGTTAGCCTTGTGTGTCACTCCTGTTAAAAAGATTGTCATTGCAGATCCATATTCCACTCTCGGACCTGAGGGAGCAGCCAATACTTTAGGATGTCCTATTGGTGACCCAAGGGACAACCAGTATGAGTACAACCCCTATGTGAATGACAATCCAGTAGCTGAACATAATGAGGACTTAGGATACAATTTAGAGGCATATTATAGTGCAGAAGTGCCAATTGATACGTCTAATGATTTGCAACTAGAACAAGCACAAGAGCAGCCAGTATGTCCTATTGCACGGGCGAACCCACCAATTCAAGGACATCGAACACCTGGCACCAGCTCTAGTCATCCTGGTGAAATAGAATATAACTATATAGGGAACGTTCCAATACGTTCAACAGAAGATCATAGAAAATGGAGTGCTCCCATGTTTACAAAAGAAGATATCATGGCTTCTAGTCATTTTGAATCACCCTCATCCGGTGTACCGTTGGGAGAACTACACCTTGGGAAGACTTTTGAGAACAAGATGGATTTGAAAACCAAAGCGGCTCTCTTCGCAATGAAGAATAATTTTGAGTTTATGGTTAAGAAGTCTAGTACTGATGTGTTGTATATCACGTGCAAGGATCCTGATTGTGGTTGGAGAATAAGAGGGAAAAGAGTAGCGTGATCGGAGATATTTGAGATCACTGTTTATAATAGTGTACATACTTGCTCACTAGAATTGTGATAGAAAGACCACCGTCAAGCAGCACCTTGGGTCATTGGACACCTTATCAAGAACAAATATGCTACTAATGGCACTAGCTACCCAGCAAACAGCATAAAGAAGGATATGAAGAATAATTTTGGGATCGATATGAGTTATATGAAGGCTTGGAGATGTAGAGAGAAGGCACTCAGTTATGTCAGGGGGACACCTGAAGAATTGTACTCCAAGTTACCTTCTTACTTGTACATGCTGCAACAAAAGAATCCAGGTACAATAACTGATTTTTTCATAGACGACGATCGCTTTCTTTACTGTTTCTTCTTCTCACTTGGAGTTTATAGAAGGGGATTTACATCATGTCATCCTGTTATATGTGTGGATGACACTTTCTTGAAGTCAAGGTACGATGGCCACATTTTGTGTGTTGTCGCATCGGATGCAAATAATCACATTTATCCAATTGCGTTCGTGATTGTTGACAGTGGGAACCATGCTTCTTGGAAGTATTTCATGATGAAATTGAAGGAAGCCATTGGAGTTGTTGATAATCTGGTTTTTGTATCAGACAGGCATGCTAGCATTATTCATGCTCTTGAGTTAGTCTTCCCTGATGCCTACCATGGTGCATGCTACCATCACATAAGTACAAATGTAATTGCTAAGTTCAAGACTCATCACTATCACAAGGAGATGTGGAATGCAGCATATGCATTTCGGAAGTCAAAATTTCACAGGTTTTCAACAATATAAATCAAATGGATTCTGCCATAGCTCAATATCTCGAGGGTATTGGCTTCGATAAGTGGACTCGTGCTTACTTTTCTGGGAATCGATACAATGTAATGACAAGCAACTACGTTGAAAGTTTCAACAACAAAACCAGAGACGCAAGAACCTCCCCCAGTCACTACTTTTGTGGAATTCAATCCTTTCACAACTCAGTCATGGTTTGCTGCACATCGTGAGGAGGTAGAGAAGTGCACGTCCAAATTAGCAAAAATATATGGGAAAGATGTCTCAAGCATTGCGGATGATGCAAGGTACTTGAAAGTCCATCCTCTTGGATAGTTCAAATTTCATGTGGTAGACCCAGAAGGTGATGGTGAGGTGAATTTTATGACCAAATCATGCTCCTATGGACAGTTTCAAATAATGGGTTACCCTTGTTTTCATGGTGTGGTTGCGGCCATCCTGCGCGGTGTCAACATTTACTCACTGTGTTCCCCATATTACACTATTAAGATGTGGAGGGAATCTTACAAAGAAACAATTTACCCAACTGGCAATGAGGATGATTGGGAAGTTCCTGAGAACATAGAGTACATGCAAGTTAGGGTTCTCGTTGAAAAACAACCAGTTGGTTGACCGAAGAAGAATAAGGTGGGAAGAAGGAAGACAAACCGCTATCCATCGAGTGGTGAAATCATTCGCAAAGTGCGCAAATGTAGCATGTGTGGTGGGCTTGGCCACAATAGGGCTACATGCAAAGCTAGGCTATAAACTCTTTTTTCCCATTTTGACTTGTTGTATTAATAACCTACGTTGTTTTCCCTTATTTTTTATTTGATTTTTCTTAAAAGTTATGTTAAGGTCGATGTAAACTCGATGAGCTCGATTGTAGCTTGACATTAACTCGATAGTAGCTCGATATGAACTTGATAATATGTTTGTTAGCTTCTAAACTAACTTCAAATAACTCGATAATAGTTCGATAATGATTCAACATAACTCGATAGTAGTTCGATAATGGTTCGATATGGCTTGATATTAGTTCGATAACAGCTAGATAATGGTTATGAAAATGATATTACTCAATTGAAGCTCGATATTAGTTTGATAACAGTTCAATATAGCTCGACATTAGTTCGATAATGTTCGATATGAACTCGATAACAGACATATGAAAGTTACAAAAAAATGTGAACAAAAAACTTCACAATTAAAGACCATGTATATATACGATCATCAAGGTAACAAATTTTGATACTACAAGTCTGTGGTCCACTTGTTCCCGAACACCTCTATATTGTCATCGCAGATAGTTTCCAATGGAAGGCCGACCATTAGATGCTCAATATGCTTGACAGCATACACACCGCAATCCCCACTGTAAAAAAAAGTAAACATTAAGTGTACATTACTATAATTTTAGTTAGAAACAAATGTAGTATGAAGATGATGTTTGTTACATTCTCTTTGACTGAGTGAGCTCGTGTTTCTGTTTGCGACGCCATGTGAAATGATGCGGCCTCTTTCCTGCTGCAGGAACCTTCAACATCAAGCTATCAGTGAACAGTTTACTCTGCATTAACAAAGAAGGAAGCAAAAAGCAACATGGATTCATAATTTCCTCCAGCTTTGCGTCACTAATCACCGAGTTGTCCAAATCATAAATAGTGAGGGTCCAACTAGAAATAGAAGCCTCAATGGCAAACCAATGTTGTTGTCCATAGTTCTGGCACCAATATACATCCTCAACACCTCCCCAAGATGCCAGAAAGTGCTGCTCGATGCCAGTCAACATGGACATAACGTCAAAATCCCACGTATACTTTGTTTTGTCGGCAATTTTCTTGTACTGATCATATCAGGCAGGTATCACTTGTGAGAAATGCATGTTCATCACAACTGTATTATGTCGATATATATTGGGAAAATACTTGTGACGCATACGAAGCATGTGTTATGCTGCATCAATATGCTACAAAGAGAGTATGATATAAAAATTTAGCAAAGACCATCATAAATGGCTAAAAAATGATGCATAAACGAATAAACTGAGTTCTCATCGAGCACTATCGAGCTTATATCGAGCTAATCATCGAGCTCATCTAGTCCACATCAAGCTCACATTGAGATAATCTCAAACAGTAAACAACAACCCTATTTTAACACCCATATTGATCTATTATCGAGCTCACATTGAGCTAATCTCAAACAGTAAACAACAACCCTATTTTAACACCCCTATCGAACTACTATCGAGCTTCATTGAGCTCACATCAAGCTAATCTCAAACAGTAAACAACAACCCTATTTTAACAACCATATCGATCTATTATCGAGCTCCATCGAGCTAATCTCAAACAGTAAACAAAAACCATATTTTAACACCCATATCGAACTAGTGTCGAGCTCCATCGAGCTCACATCAAGCTTATCTCAAACAATAAACAACAACCCTATTTTAACACCCATATCGAACTACTATTGAGCTCCATCGAGCTAATCTCAAACAGTAAACAACAACCCTATCTTAACGCCCATTTCGATCTACTATCGGGCTTCATCGAGCTCACATCAAGCTAATCTAAAACAGTAAAAACAGAACTTGTGTAGCATATCGTGCTCTCATCGAGTTCATATCGACCCTAGAAACCCCCCATCAAGCTCTTATCGAGCTTTCATCGAGCTCATATCGAGTCAATAAAAATAGAACTTGTAAAATTGAAAACAAAACATAATTTCTACCACTATCGAGTCATTAGGTATAAATGGCTTACCCCATCATTGAGCCACGACTGGGGTGTCTTCCACGTCAGAAACCACGCTGAACCATGATTCCCAGTCTTTACATCCCTCGGGGTCTTGTTGGGGATGTCTCCAAGCAGCCACTTGGACATTGTCCTATATTGTTTGTGATCTAGCTTCTTGAGAGGGTCTAGCACCTTTGTAGCCTCCTCTTCTGGTGCAACTGCATCAGTGCGAGGTCTTTTCCTTGTGGGATCAGTGTAGTCCTCAAACCAATCTGGCTTGCGTCTTTGGCGTCTAGTCCTCTGAAACTGAACCCCAGCAACATCCTCAAGGTTGACAATAACGACTCCCAGAATCCCAGCATCAGATGTCATAATGATGGTAGGAGGCGTGGTTGGATCATCAACATAGTCCAGAGGAATATCCAATGACTCTGAGTCTAAATCTTCATTGGAGCCCCTCAGTTTCTCTTTAATAAACGTCAGGATCTGACTGACTACGTCCAAGATCACTGACTGGTTCTTCAGGAGGGTCTCCTGTCGACCCTCGACTCTATCCAACCGCTCAATCAAGTCGGCGAGCTTAGGGACTGAGGCTGGGGCTAGTGTTAGGGTTGGTGTTGGGGCTGAGGCTAAAGCTAGGGCTGAGGCTGGGGCAACAGGAGGGGTGGGACCTGCAACCTCCTCCCCCGGGGCAGCATCATCAAATATCTTGGCTACCTCGGCTACCTGAGAAACTATCTCCGCGATTTTCTCAAAAGTCGCATCCTCCTCCTCATCAGCCTTCGAGGGACCCTGGCCAAGCACAGGATAAAGGGGAAGATCTCCCTCTGTCAGCGACAAATAATAGTCTTTTTCTGCTGGTCGAGGCTTCAACATCGGAAGGACGATCAACTGCAAACAACATAAAACATTTGGTTAACTCAAATAATGATGAAAGATAAGCATATAGATAAAAAAAATTGTGTAATGTCAATCAAATATAACTTACATTCTTCTTCGATAACATCAGTGAGATGACAGACTTGGTGAAATCCTTGTTCCTCCGATGTGACCAACTAAGCATCCTCGGGACCATGTTTCCCGAGCTCACAACAAACTCCGTCGCAAGCTACTGGATAGCCTCATATGCCCAGTACTGTAAGGCTGGGGCATAACCATACATACTGTACTTGGACTCTTGCTGCACCTTGGCATCCTTCTTGTTGTCATAGTTGGCCTTTTGCTTCACCATGTCATTCTTACAAGACTGCAATAGCCTCCTATAAGGGTACTTCCCCCATGGATAACTGAAGAAGTACTCTATGTCCTCAACAATTTTCAGAATATGTCGCCATATGTGCAACTTGCCCTCTATGGCATTCAGAACCCCCTCAACCAACAAACATAGACCAAGCTTGTACACATCTTCCAAAACAGTACAAGTCTTGAAAGCATGGTCCACCTGTGAGAGCTTTACTTTCTCAGCATCGTTGAAATACTCCTTTATCAACCAGTCGCTAAGATTACGCTCTTCCAACTCTTATGCTGACGGGAAGGTACTAAAATTCAACCCCGTCACCAGGGCAAACTCTCCCATGCCGAATCTACAAGACTTCGACCCCAAGAATAAATGCACCTCATCTTCGTTGTTGCTGGCAGTTTTCCTCAACAGCAGTTGATGCACCAAGACTCCGGAGAAATGAACTCTAAAGCCAAAAAGAACTGCTTGAAAGGGGATTCCTTAGCCCTTTCAAGCAGCCCGAGCTCCACAAACCTAGTCTTAATGTGATTTAAAGTGCTACTACCCCGATATGTCACTCGACTAGGAAAGTGATCACTGAACGAAACAAGCAACTTAGGCATTTGCAACAACACATGAAAAAAAATTTGGTAAGAAAACAGAATAAAAAAAAATTCATGAAAACACTGAAATAACTTGTCATCGAGCTCTATCGAGCTATAATCGAGCTGCAACATACCCTATCGAGAAACTATCGAGCCTATCGAGCAATATCAACAACCTAAATCTATCGAGACTATCGAACCAGTGTCGAGCCTATCGAGCTAAGCAAAATATGTCTACATAAATAACCATCGAGCTACAGATCCATCGAGCCCTTATAATCTAATACCACAGATCCATCAAGCTTCTATCGAGCTCCTATCGATCCACCATTGAACCGTTCAAACTGCCCTATCGAGCCTACTATTGAACCACAATCGAGTCTATCAAGCTAGTTTCATATATTTCCATAGATCAATCGAGCTTCTAATACCACAGATCCATCGAGCTCCTATCGATCCACCATCGAACTGTTCAAACTAACCTATCGAGCCTACTATCGAACCATAATCAAGCCTATCGAGCTAGTTTCATATATTTCCATAGATCAATCGAGCTTCTATCGAACCTTTATTGAACCTATTGAACCACTGGTTCAAACCCAGAAAAAATTTCCCACAAAATCGATGAATCCATTCCACAAATCACAAATTCAACAACTATATAAAGCAAATATGGACTTGGGTTCAAGATTTTACCTTTGTTTTTGAAACTTTGCAGGAAATATGCAAAGTGAGTCTCGGGTTCGACAGAGAAATGGGAGTTCGCCATGGGTCTCGAGATCGATGGAGAAATGGGAGAAGGTGGGGGCTCGACGACTCGACAGAGATGGGGGCTCGACGGCTCGACAAAGGTGGGGGTTTGACTGTTTTTTGGGGATTTTTGTGAGAATGAGAGAGAGAAACTGAGAGTGTATAGAGAGAGAAGGCTGAGGTTGAATTTTTCAGGTGTGAAAAAATGAGAAGGGTATTTTGGGTATGAGAGAAAAATTTAGCATCAATTTGAAAAAGTTAATAGTGCTAAGATTTTTTTATAATTGTAGATATTAGTATGTATAAAAAGTGAAATTTCCCTTTACATTCCTCCTCAAATTACAAAATATCAATTTTACCCCTGTTTAATTAAAAAAATTAAAGTTTATATAGCATCCCAAAATTAATTGAAAATATCTTAACTATTTGTCAACCACCGACTCATAATTCAGAACTTATTAAAAGTACAAAAAAATTGGCCTGCGAAAATGGATATTCGAAATAAATAAGGGTCTGATTGGTATCCAATCTAAATACAATTTTATGTTTTTCAAAACTAAAAAAATGTGGGACCTACAATAATTCATGATTGGTGAGTCATTTCTGAACATAAAATTCAAATACAAATTCTAACTTTTGCCTACAAAACTGAAAATGCATAAATGACGTTTTCTTATTATCCTAATTTCCTTTTTGAAACTTGTTTTTCTTCTACTCATTTTCTCTCTCCAAGCCAACATATCATCAAGTCTCAATTCTTTTCATCTAGTATATTAAAATTATTGTAACGTAGTATTGTTATTATATAAACTTAACTATAAATATATATTTCTATTATAATTTTTTGTCTTCCCCTCTTTTCTCATTAAGCATAGTCTTGAGTCATTCTTAAATTATTTTATTAATATTTTTTTCCAATTATTTTTGTCACAATTTATAATAATAATAATAATAATAAATAAATAAATAAATAAAAATATTTATAAGATTATAAATGTTGAATCACTATTTATTTGTTTGGATAATGACTTATTTTATTTTTTATAATTTTATTTTCAAAAATCTAATTTAAAAATAGATAATTAATAAAATTTTAATAAATAAATAAATTAAAATTAAAATAAATATAACAATAATATATACTGTCATATAAATTCTTTCTAAGACAATGGAACATTAAAAGAACACAATCTACACAAATCCACATAATGGAAAGTTATGTTCAGAAATCAAAATGTTGGATATAATGGAACTAAAATGTCTTCCACACACACTCACACCCAATCATTTGAGTCAACCAGCCGAAAGTACTATGTATTATGTATTCATTAACTACCATACCATGTAACATGTATGCTATGGATATATGTGAAATATTTGGTTTGTGTGTTTATTCTACTTGAAACCAAAAAAAGTAGATGAAAAAATTCATTCCAGGAACATCTGATTATGAAGTTCCAAAAGATTAGAATATGAACACATTTTATGTGTGTTTGATATGAACTTCTTGGGTTTATAGTACTTTTACACTAAAGATTAGAATATAGAATATTGCTTGCATCAGTATTGATTAAATAACTTTTATTTTTTTGTTTATAATGCTTGTATAATTATAATATAGAATATTATATATACTAATCAAATGCTTTAATATATCTATTGGTAAATTCAAATTCAATTACCATGTATATAAATAATAAATTAAAACATTTTTTTAAATTCAAGTAAATTAATTATATGTTCTGTTATATTTTCAGATTTTCTACCGATCACTCATTAGCTTTTTAAAATTATATATTCTGTTACACATTCTCTTATATGAATCAATCACATTTTTTAAAACATATTATCGGTAACTAAATTTATATTTTCATTTATCTTTTCTAATTGCAAGCCAATCCCTAAGGGATCTCATAGAGTCTTACGTGGCTCCACTGTGCGGGATGATACTACTACGTTCATATGCGAGTCTTTGACTTTTATTCAATCAGAGATTCAGAGATGAAGTCCTCAACTCCAGGCCAAAGATTGGGGTCTCGCAATTTCAGAAGCGATGTGGGATTCGAAGAAAGCTTCAAAAAAGATGTCTACAACTCAAGTTCTCTATTAGCTCTCGCTTGAAGTTGAAAGCCCGTCCGCTCCATCTTCTGTAATCCTTCATAACAATAAAGGTACACCTCTTCCTATACAGGACAATATTCGTGTTTGGGTTCTTGGGACTGAAAGGGTTTAGTAGGGTCATAAACACATAACAGATCTTAAATTGAAGCAAAAACCAGTTGCACTCACATAAGTCCCCCCTAGCCCGTGTATGGGTGAAGAGGGAATGGTGATAAGTAATGCAGAGAATGCTATTGTTAAGAAAAACCGAAAACTGACAATTCTACCTCTTATTGCTCTGATATTCTATGATGTTTCTGGGGGTCCTTTTGGTGTAGAGGATTCAGTCAGAGCTGGAGGTGGCCCTTTATTGTCTTTGCTTGGTTTTGTAATATTTCCCTTTATTTGGAGTATCCCAGAAGCTTTAATAACAGCTGAGCTCGCTACAAGCTTCCCTGAAAATGGTGGCTATGTGCTTTGGATATCAGCAGCCTTTGGGCCCTTCTGGGGTTTCCAAGAAGGCTTTTGGAAATGGTTTAGTGGGGTTATGGACAATGCCCTCTACCCTGTATTGTTCCTTGATTACCTTAAACATTCATTACCAATCTTTAATCATTTAATAGCTCGAATCCCAGCTCTACTAGGAATGACAGTCTCATTGACATACTTGAACTACAGAGGTCTCCATATAGTTGGGTTTTCAGCGGTATCCCTCGCCGTTTTCTCGCTTTTACCATTTGTTGTAATGAGTGTTCTTTCAATTCCACGGATTAAGCCTAAGCAGTGGCTTGTTGTGGATTTGAAAAAGGTGGATTGGAGAGGGTACTTCAATAGTATGTTTTGGAATTTGAACTATTGGGACAAGGCAAGTACTCTTGCTGGAGAGGTTGAGAATCCAAGTAAGACATTCCCAAAGGCGCTTTTTGGAGCCGTGATTTTGGTGGTTTCTTCATACTTGATTCCACTTCTTGCCGGGACAGGAGCTTTGAACTCCTCACCTAATGAGTGGACTGATGGGTATTTTGCAGAAGTTGGTTTGTTAATTGGTGGATTTTGGCTCAAGTGGTGGATTCAGGCAGCTGCTGCAATGTCTAACATGGGACTCTTTGAAGCAGAAATGAGTAGTGATGCTTTTCAACTTCTTGGGATGAGTGAGATGGGAATGCTTCCAGCTATATTTGCTTCAAGGTAACTTAATTTTGTCTGCTTTTTTTGCTTGCAACTTTTTGATCTAAATAGAAATTTCCAAGATAACATATGGGATTCGAGGGATATAAAAACTTCAACTGAATTTGTTTAAAGGAATTTTTTTTAAAATAAAACTCATTGCTATCAACATTCATAGAGTGTTGTCTCTAAATAACCTTGCAGGTCCAAGTATGGGACACCCACCATTAGCATTTTGTGCTCTGCTTCTGGAGTCATATTCTTGTCATGGATGAGCTTTCAGGAAATATTGGAATTTCTCAACTTCTTATATTCCATTGGAATGCTACTTGAGTTCGCAGCCTTCATTAACCTGAGAATCAAAAAGGCAGACCTTCACAGACCTTACAGAGTTCCCTTCCAAACATTTGGTGCGATAATGCTGTGCATTCCTCCTGCAATTTTGCTTGTTCTTGTTATGTGTTTGGCTTCCCTGAAAACATTCTTTGTAAGCGGTGCAGTAATCATTTTGGGAGTCTTCTTGTACCCCTTTTCAGTTCTTGTAAAGGAAAGGAACTTGATACCATTCATTGCAGAACAACATGCTGTGCCTCCCAGCGTCTGCCTAAAAGACCAATTGGTTGTG